>NW_015386370.1:605967-661801 GCF_001527695.2 Protobothrops mucrosquamatus | reverse complement strand
CCAGTCGTTTGTTTCTGGGTTGAATGCCGGTAGGGAAGACGAGAATTTCGAGGTGGAAGCCATCTTGGAGTCGCGGATAGTTCCTTGCTTCGGAAGGCTGCGTGGAGGAGCTCTTGCTTCGAAGTAGGTTGCTTGCCACGAGGTTGCCCTTGTCGTGCAGTCTTACTGGGATCCCACCTTCGTCGCCAGTGTTAGATCGTGCAGGCAGTAAGACACGAGTCGAGTGACAGTCAGCTCTCGGTTTATTGGCAAGGCATCCAGTTAAGTAATTGGACTCCATAATACACTGCTAATGCAAAAGAATAAAAAATCATATGTTATGCAATAATGAAATAATATAATATGATTGAAAGGAAAAATACTAATTTTCTATGGTGTTTCTTTTTTGTTTTTCTGATAAATTTCTTGTATTTTTTTCCTACTGCATAATTTTTTCCAACAATACAAAAAGCAGCTGACTGCATGTTAGAATAAACTCTGATTTCTTCTAAACTTCCTTTGAAATCCAGAGTCAGACATTTGTCTCCTTCAGTTCTTCTATTTTTGTGATGAAGAAATCATCAAGAATTAAGGGATTACATCCCTTCATTGGAATGTTGAAAGCCTTTTGCCTTGAGAAAAGAAAATGAAATGAATTCTATAATAAAACAATATATGAATAAAGCAAATGTAAAACTAATGTTTACTCATTTGGTTAGACTGTTATCAGTGCATAGCAAAGTAAATGCTAATTTTTGGAATAAGACACAATTTAAAATCAAACTGCCTCCCAGCAAAGGCCAGGGTCCATGACACCATTAAATTTCAACAGGGCTACTGTACATGAGGAAAGTCATAGAGCAGTAACAATTATGCATAGCTGAAAAGAATTTGAAATATAATTATTTATCCTTTTTTGCAAAGCCCAATTTTAATTGGCTATGCATAGTTTCGTAACTAGTTCAATTAAACTGCACATTTTAATCCAGCAGATTTTTTAGGCACTGTGTTATCTTTCGCTAAACAACCATTAAGCTAGCCTAGTGTGCTGGGCCATTGTATGATCATGAGATTTAGGTCATGGGTTTTATTTATTTGTTTGTTTGTTTTTCATATTTCTAAACCACCCATCTCCCTCAGATGCATTAGGAGGTGCTGGCTTTAGGTCTGGGTTTTTTCTTTTTCAAAAAAAAAAATGTTAAGCAGGTTAACAGTGAAAAGTGCAAATACATGCAAAAACCTTAACAATAAAACTCCAAAATTAATAATAATGATGATAAGGGAGAAAAGAAAATAAACTGGAAAAATATGTTATTTTAAAAAAACTGTAATATATTGCCAAACAACAGATATCAATAATCCAGTGGTGGGATTCAAATATGTGAACCGGTTTTCTGTGTGGATGCTGCTTCCAGAAGTCCATTCTGGGCCTGGGCAACAAAAAATTAGCTACCGGTTCTGCCAAAGTGATGCAAATTGGCTGAATCCCACCACTGCAATAATCTATTACTACAAATCAGGACTAAATTTTTTCATCCTGTGGGAAGTCAGCCCCCCAGAGAAGGAAATATTAAAAGAGCAGAAAAGTATATTTCCTCAAAGGATCTTAAAGAGGCAGAAAAGCATGCCCAGTTTTTCTTAATAGCCCCAGGTCTCCCTCCCCCAAGCAGAAACCAGCTCTGTAGAAATGCAGATGGATGCCCCACCTAGAAGATCAAGAAGACAAAGACACCTAAAATCTACCGTATTTTCCGGCGTATAAGACGACTTTCTAAACCCTGAAAATCTTCTCAAAAGTCGGGGGTCGTCTTATACGCCCAGTCGCCTTATACGCCAGAAAATACGGCCGAGCCAGCCACATGTTTCCCCAGGCCAGGCCAGGCCGGGCCGGACTGCAGTCATGGCTGGTGTGGCAGCCGGCAGGACCATCGCACCCCGGGAAGCCGAGCCGGCCATATGTCTCCCCAGGCCGGGCCGGGCGGCAGTCATGGCTGGGCTGGCGGCCAGTGGGGGCATCGCACCTCGGGAAGCCGAGCCGGCCACATCTCTCCCCGGGCCGGGCGGCAGTCAGGCATGAAGCTTGCCTGGCTGCCGCAGGGCTCTCCGCCACCCGGCCCCATCAGTGGCGCCTTCCTCGGGCACTTTCGGGGAGCTGCCGCCGCCCTTTGTGCTGCAGGAGGAGACCTTGGGCTGCGAGGGCTGCGGGGCTGGCAGCGATCGGGACCTCCCCCTCGTCCCCGCGGCGGCACTCCCTGTTGCAGCGGTGGCCGCCCATGGTGCACCCGGCCTTGGCGCCCTCCTCTTGCGACGGCGAAGTGGCTGAGGATGCGGCGGGAGCGGCGGCCGGGTCAGGGACGGCGGTGGTGACCCCGATGATGCTGTAGTGTCCGCTGCTGGAGCCGCTGCCTCCCCGCCCATTCGGCTGAGGACGCAATGGGGGCGGCGGCTGGGAGCTGTTGCCTCCCGTCCTGCTCCCCTTCCCTGCCCGTTCGGCGCCGTCTGCCTTTAATTCTCTCTCTCTCTCTCCTAACCTGGAGGGAGAGAAAGAGGAAAGAAAGAGAAGAGAAAGAGGAAAGAGAAAGAGAAGATAGAGAGAGAAAGAGGAAAGAGAGAGAAAGAGGAAAGAGAGAGAGGAAAGAGAAAGAGGAAAGAAAGAGAAGAGAAAGAGAGAAGAAAGAGGGAAAGAGAAAGGAAAGAGAAAGAGAGGAAAGAGAAGAGAAAGAGGAAAGAGAGAAAGTTAGAGGAAAGAGAAAGGAAGAGAAAGAGACAGAGAAAGAGAGAGGAAAGAGAGAGAGAAAGTTAGAGGAAAGAGAGAAAGAGAAAAAGAGAAAGAGAAGAGAGAGGAAAGAGAGAAAGAGGAAAGAGAGAGAAAGAGAAGAGAGAGGAAAGAGAGGAAAGAGAGATAAAGAGGGAGAGGAAAGAGAGAGGGGGAGAGGAAAGAGAAAAAGAGAGGAAAGGGAGAGAAGGAGAGGAAAGAGAGAGAGAAAGAGGAAAGAGAGAAAGAAAGAGAGGGAGAGGAAAGAGAGAAAATGAGGAAAGAGAAAAAAGATTGAGAAAAGAGAGGAAAGAGAGAAAGGAAAGAGAAGAGAAAGAGAGGAAAGAGAGGAAAGAGAAAGAGGAAAGAGGAAAGAGAGAGACAGAGAAAGAGAGGAAAGAGAGAGAGAGAAAGAGGAAAGAGAGAAAGAGGAAAGAGAAAGAAAGAGAGAGAGGAAAGAGAGACAGAGAGAGAGACCCTTTTGACATCTAAAATGAAGATAACACTGCATATATCCTTTTTTACCTTTATTTTATATATACACACACACACACACATATCATAAAGGTAAAAAAAGGATATATGCAGTCTTATCTTCATTTTAGATATCAAAAGTGTTGTGTCCTGAGCCTGCAAGAGGCAGGCTCGGGACGTTGCAAGAGTCCCGGGCATTTGCAGAAGCTGCCCGGGACCAGACTGAGCGGCGCCAGCCTTGTGCGCATGCGCAAGGCAGGAAAAGCCCGTCTCATGATTGGTTGAACTTGCCCGGGGATCAGAGGGTATAAATAGAGGCCTGCGTGCCTCTGCTCTGGTTGTTCGTAGAATGGAGCAAACAATAAAGACTTGTTGGAAGATGCTTCGTCTCAAGCGCCATTATTCTCCGGACTTAACAAAAAGGGTTTTGCGGCTCCCAGTGTTTTGTTTTCAGTGGGAAACGTGTCCAAGTGGCTCTTTGAGTGCTTTGGGTTGCCTACCCCTGATATAGGCCAAACTCTGTATTTTAACTGGAAAAGTTGGGGGTCGTCTTATACGCCCAGTCGTCTTATACGCCGGAAAATACGGTACATACCCCACCCAAACTCTAAGACAGGACATAATAGGATTAACACAGAGATACCAAAGGGCACACTCAGATGCAGGTCAAAGTTCATGCCACAGGAACAACTCCAACCAAAAGGCTCCAGAGGGTATAAAAACCCACTCCCTACATGTGCTCTCTCTCTTTTCTGCCAGAGCCATCTTTCTGTCTGGCTCTCCTCTTCAATAAACTGCAACCTTCTTTCTAAAGCAGTAGCCATGTTGTTTATCCCCGGCTTGGACTGAACCATGATGAAGACTTTTCTTCCAACAATCTAAAGTAGTTTCATAGTCTCTAAGTTTTAAAAATCGACAACTCTTTTTTTTTTATTTATTAAACAGATTTATATAGCTGCCCAACTCACACAGTGACTCCACAGGCCAGAGCACAGCATTAAAACTCTACAGTTAAACATCTATAGTTTTAACTTCCCCCCTCTAGCCACCCCTGCTCCTACAGCCAGATAGGCTTGTATTTCTGGGGATTTAGCCAAAGAAACATATGCACTTTTAATGCACAGCAATTAGTCAGCATTATAATGACAAGCCAAAGGGCAACATGTTGATATCAAGCCAAAGGACAACAATAATTGAGCAGTCCTTGGTGCACTCTGAGCTTGGTGGTTTTCTTGCAGACAAACAAGCTAACAATAAACCACAGTCTGATCAAGAAATCACCAAGAACATTTCCACCAACATTGACAGGGCAAGCCACTAGTATATAAAAAGAGAGCAAACCCCACTCCCTTCTAGGACTAATGATATTACCTAATTGGGTAATGAAACATCAGCAAGAAAATAACTGAGCTCAGAGAGCACCAAGGACCACACAGTTCAACCCTAAACCGCAAATATTCTCATCTAGTGGTAACAATAATTAAACAAGGTACATACATTAATATTCCAACTTATGAATCATGTCTCACACTGTGTGATCGCAATCCATCCCAATTAAACTTTCTCAGAATTGTCAAGTATGCATTAAAGTGGCAGTGGGGGGTTGTGGTTGTTGTATTAATCTCATTTTAAGAACATAGGAAATTAATTCTCTCTTAGTTTATCAAAGGACATTCAAGCTCATTAATTCAAAGGTTGTGTTAATAACTAATATCAGTTTCATTGACTTCCAATTTTTTTTAAAGGTTGCTATTTAGGAGCTCCAGCAAGTCTTTCAAAACTTCCCCCCCCTTAGACTCCAGATATAGAAATAACATCTGGATCAGATATAAACCAAACAAAAATCCTTAAGTCTTGTAAACAGAGAGAAAGCTCTGTGAGATAAATCAAACTCATACTTTAATTTTGCAACAAATGTTTTTAAAATGGCTACTTTAGAACACATCTGATTCAAAGTAATAATGTTCTGAGACGTTCAGCTTATGCCCTAATTCAGTGATGGCGAACCTTTTAGAGAACGAGTGCCCAAACTGCAACCCAAACCCCACTTATGCATCGTTAGATGCCGGGTGGGTATGGCCCATTGGGTGGGTGTGGCCCATTGGGTGGGCGTGGCTACGGTGGTAACAGCAGACTGGGTGGGACTAAAATGTTCAATCAATCAATTCCAACTTTGCAAGATCTTTTTTCCCCCGCAAGAAGTTGAAATTGACTGATTGATTGAACCTTTTTTTTTTGCACATGGCGGCAGAGGCCTAAGGCGAAAAGGTTTTATAAAACCCAGCTGAAGGCCTAGGACTGGAGCGACAGCGTGCTTGCCCACAGAGAGGGCTCTGAGTGCTGCCTCTGGCACCCGTGCCATAGGTTCGCCACCACTGCCCTAATATCAACCACTTTAAAATAATTTTTCCCATAACATATGGTTTTTATGGGTTAATGGATCAAAATTATATTGGTAACCCAATATTTTCCATCTATTCCTTGCAATATTAAGTCCACCTGTTGAAACTAATTTGTGCAAACAACTTTCTCAACAATATTTGTACTTCAGATAATGAAAATCTTTGGAAAATAAATTTAATCAATCCCATATAAAATTACTTAAAACGAAGTGATAGAATATACATAGGGAAGCCTCTCAGAATACAATAAATATTGAAGCAAAAATCACTTTAATCACATTGATTTTACCCCAAATTGAAAGGCATCCTAGATCATTATCTTTAAAAAAAATCCAATAAATTTTCAGGAATCAAGCATTTCATGATACAGTATTTAGTCTGCCAGAGTATATTCTGAAGACCTTTGCTCTAAAAGCTGTTTGATAAATTCAGCTTTTCCCTCCAGAAATGACTGTAGTTTGTAATGTAAAGATTATTATTTTCAAGCATACACAAATGGCCCTGTTGTCTTAAATCCCCTTTGAGACATTTTGCTCATTCAGCAGGATTTTTCTTCCTTTTCGCCCTCAAAGTTATTCCCTAAATAACCTTTAACAGATGCCTGGAGAGAACTGTATGCAAGGTATTTTGGGAAACCACTCTGTTTTTTATTTGATGGATGAGCCAACAGAGCTGGACAGAAGACAGGAGATGCATGGCAGTTCTTTCATGAGATGTCTCAGTTAATGCATGTATGTGCATAAGTGTCAAAACAATCACTTATAGAACAACTTTAATCAGGAAAAAGTTAGCTCCAACTGTCTACCCAGTTTGGCTCCTAATATCAGGAATGGCTAAACCTAGGCCAGTGCATTCGAGATTCAGAAGCAGTCCCTCTAGTTCACTGATGGCAAACCTTTTGGGCTTGACCTTTCAAAAATTTGGAAAATGCCTAATCTGACTCTTCTAGTCTCTCTGTGTGTGTGTGTGTGTGTGTGTGTGTGTGTGTGTGTGTCACACACACACACAAACACACACAAACACACACACAAAAATATGGACAAAAAAAGAAACAATTCTTTATCTCCCCTCCTTGTCATCTAGGCCACCATGAACAACGGCATTTTGCAGCAGTACCAACTGATGGCCAAATATGGCTCTATGTTTGTGCCTCAGTTTGCTGGATCTCAATTAAGCAACCTAACAGAAAGATCATTTATGATTTATTTGGAATGTTTCAGGATAAAAAGGATTCCTTTATACAAGAGAGAGGACAAGAAAAAGAAAACATATCTTCTCCTTTAAATTTGGCATAATAAAAAGTTTATTTTTTATTTATAAAAGAACATGTTGATTAGATTAGGGAAAAAATCATCTGTCCAGTTACATCATAAGAATAAAGTATCCAATAATATGTAAGCATAAAGATTGAAAAGACGTTATATTATGAATAAAAGTAAAAAAAAATGCAAGGGAAAAACCATTAGAATGTGTATTGGTAAAGGTCACAGTCCCTTCTTAGCACTGGGTTTAATGTTTCATTTGTTCCTCCTTGCTTGGGAATGGCTGAAAATGAAAGTGCTTTATCTACAATGTATCAAGCATTTCAGCAAGATTCCTGTATCTATAATAGAGGCTTTTTACATTCTTCCTGCAATGGCCAATTATTAACAATATATAAATAAGGCAAATTAAAAAACAAGAAAAACCATGTTATTAAGCCAGGGCAACAGTACTACAAAGTCTATATTACAAGCATTACAAAGGCCATCTTGCATGGCCCTCACAAGACTGAGCCAGAAATAGCCCGGGCCTCTCCTTCACCCCCTAACACCACCACTTGAAAAGGCTGCCCTGGCACCATTCTCCAAGGTGCATGAGCCTTGGGGAACAGCAAGATTGTCCCTGCAGCCCAGGATTTGCTGGGCAACACTTACCTTCAGGTGGTGTTCCCTTTCTGTTGACAGGCCTCTACGGCCTACCCAAGGCTGCTCCACGTTGCACAAAGCCTTCATTTTTTAACCGTTTGGGGGAATGCTCTTTTCAGCCTCAGAAAACTGCCCAAAAGCACAGCCTATTTCTTGTGTGATTTTCAGAGGCTCCACAGGCCACACAAAAGCACAGACCTCTCGTGTGACCTCCTGAGGGTTTCTCATGCAGCCTCTGCAGCTTCCCAAAACTGCATTAAGAACACGCTTTCAAGAATAGTTGTTGTTGGGTGCTGGAAAACATGGCATGTTACCTATGTGTGTTATAACTTCACCATTACTGCTCCAGTTGGTTTTGCAGTAGCTCTATTTGTCAAGTTTCAAAAACTTAAATATGTGTCATTATCATTAGCAGCTTAGAGACACATGGGTGTTTCATAATAGAAGAGATACTTCTTTCATACTGCTTTCATTATTTTGGATGAACTAATTTTAACTCTCTAAATCAGGGGTCCCCAAGCCCCGGGCCGTGGACCAGTACCGGGTCGTGGCATGCCAGCAACCGGGCCACACAAACAAGCAAAGCCTCATCCGTGGGATGCAGGCAGCACACAAAACCACACCCACTCCGGTCCGTGGAAAAAAACTCTCTCCACAGAACCGGTCCCTGGTGCCCAAAAGATTGGGGACCTCTGCTCTATATCAACTAGTCTTGATATGTGAGAAGTTAAGGAGATGGTGGATTTGCCAAGGCAGCATTAATGGCCCTGCACTTGCTTTCCTCCAAGTCTTGTTTTCAATCTATTTCTTCTTACCAAACTATCTGGCCTTACCTATTAACTCTACAGCTTCTTTGCCCTGATCGAAATAAAATATGTATGTACAGAGCAACCAGCCAGAGGTTGACAGAGGATAAATTGTAGGCTGCTGTTGAAGGAGGAGGGAGCAGAGTGGAGGGAGGGAGCACTGATGTACAGAACAGAGGCTTGTTTCTGTATTTGTATACCTTTGTTACGTTTCCTAAAGGCAGTTGCCTAACAGTATCGCACAAAACAACAAACACCTGATTAAATGGGAAAGCATGCTTTATTTAAGACTGGATGAAAAGCTGGTTAAATATTTTTAATCTGACATCCATCTGTGACTTGCATTTTTCAAATCACAAATTACTGCACTCTAGCAAAAGTTACCATACAAATTTAGAAAAAAAGCTACTACATAGTTAAATCTACTGGAAAAGTTTGCTGCTTTGTCCGAATGCAATGAATAGAAGTGTCAGAAGCATACAATGTGCATACATTCTATTCATTCATGCAGTTTGCGCAGGAGAAGAATTTAGAGGTCTTTGCCAATATTTATTATATATGAGCCTACGAGTATTAATAAAGAAGTAAGATGAATATAGATATATAACCAATGTGTGTTATTTAATAATAAAAATAGGATAACTAATATCAGCTATGACAAGACCACTATCTCACTAGCAGGCTGTAAAATAATCAGAATAAAAATCTGCCATGCTCTCTTCTTCCTCCCACCTCCCATCCCACCCCACACAATCTGACATGCAGGCCCTTCAAAATTAAATAGAATACAAACATGTTTTACAACTCCACTTTTATGGGAAAGATTGGAAGCTTCTGTCTGGCAGGACCTCTCTAGGACCAAAAAGCAAATAGTAGTTTGGATCTACTGATATTGTTAAAATATGTCTCAAAGATCAGGAAACATTTTGCATTAGTATTTTCTGTAGCAAACCAAAGAATGACACAATTTTAATGGAATCCTTAAGTCCTTGCAAGAATAACGTGCAATGTGTCAAAGTTGTAATTCTGACTTACTTGATTTTTCCCTGTTCACAATAAAGTTCTTATGCCATCTGATGAAGTTTTTTCTTTCACTGCCTCCAAAATGGTGGGCACCACTAGGTGACCTAAACCCTGCCACATTTTAGCATTGCCCACGTTGCATGCATGTAAAAAGGCATGGGGCTTCACTTGCCCACTTGCACCTGTCAACCTGAAGCCAATGATCATTGCTATGGATATGCCTATCTGATAGACCAAATCAAAATAATGGATGTCTGCTAATATGATAAGCAGTCTATTAAAAAAATTGGAAAAGGAAACGGGGCAGATTTTTTTCCTATTCAGAAAATAGCCTCAATTAAAGAAAATCCAGGAATATCAAGAGAACTGATGATTAATGGCATTTTGGAGATTACTGAGAATCTATTGTTGTAGAGCACAGCACCCTAAATTTCTTTCAAACTAATATCTTTCTTAGTATTTGACCTCTTTCAGTCTTGGATAGCAATTCCAAATACGAAGAATGTTTGAGAGTATTTCATTAGTTTTATTAAGTGCTGCTCAGTTGTTGTTAAATCAGCTTTGAAGTGAGGAGCAAAGTGTCTCCTAGGGTATTGTGCTTTGAATGTTGAAAATCAGTTAGGGAATTTATTTGACAGTTTTCAACAACTTCCTTTTGCTCAGCCTGATCTATCTCATGGCGATGTTGGCATGGGATTAAAATATGAAAACCACATACGTACCATGCACCCAGGGCTTAAAGAAGAGGCAGGGTGAACAGGAGAAAAGTATATTGGACCTAATGAACCTAACTTCTATGCCATATTCATTTACCTTGAGGAACACTAGTTTATGTGCTTCTGTCCAGCCACCCTCAGCAACTGGTGCCCTAGGCAAACCATGCAGCTGGTTCCCCACTCTCAAACCCTAAGGGTAGATTTTGACACACACACCCCTGTTGAAATTAGACTCTGTACTTTACTTCACACCATAGCTTATTGTCTCTATAGCCTGGATGGATGGATGGATGAATGGATGGGCCAACCCTGGATACACTGTATCCTCTAGTACAGGGCTTTTCAACCGGGGTACGCATACCACCTGTGGTACATTGGCACCTGGCAGGTGGTGCGACCATCCTAGAAAAGTAGTAGTGGGGAGGGGAATGAGTTGAACTGGTGCAGCACCGCACAAGCCTGAGCAAGAGACGGCTGGAGCTGCAGGGCTGTCAGGGCTCAGCAGAAGTGCCAGGATCAGCACCACTTTCCAGCTGATCAACGCTTCTTCGGGACTGTCAGGGCTCAGCAGAAGTGCCAGGATCAGTGCCGCTTTCCAACTGATCGGCGCTTCTTTGAGGCTGTCAGGGCTCAGTGGAAGGGCCAGGATCAGCACCAGGCTTCAGCTGGAGCTCGGCACTAATCCTAGCTCGTCTGCTGAGCCCAGAAGAAGCGCCAATCAGCTGGAAAGTGGCACTGATCCCAGCACGTCTGCTGAGCCCAGAAGAACCGCCAATCACCTGGAAAGCGGCACTGATTCCAGCACATCTGCTGAGCCCAGAAGAAGTGCTGATCACCTGGAAAGCAGCACTGATCCTGGTGCACGTGCTCTCACACACACACAAACACATGCGCAGGTCTGGGAGAGGTGAGCTGAGCCAAGCCACACAGAGGCAATGGCAGGGGGGAGGGGAAGCTTTTGCCCACCACTGCCTGCCTGTTGTCACCTCTTCCCAGAGCCTCTGTCAGTTTAAAAAAAAAGCAGGGGAGGGAGGGAGGGAGGGAGGGAGGGAGGGAGGGAGGAAGGAAGGAAGGAAGGAAGGAAGGAAGGAAGGAAGGAAGGAAGGAAGGAAGGAAGGAAGGAAGGAAAGAAAGAGTCCGGGAAGGAGGGAGGGAACTTGGATATAAAAGGGGGGAGAGAAATTTGTTAAATGAGCTTTGCCCCATTTTATGACTTTTCTTGCCACAGTTGTTAAGTGAATCACTGCAGTTGTTAAATTAGTAACATGGTTGTTAAGTGACTCTGGTTTCCCCACTAACTTTGCTTGCGAAAGGTGATCACATGACCCTGGAACAATGTGACCATCATAAATATGAATCGGTTGCCAAGCATCCGAATATAAATCACATGACCCTGAGGATGCTGCAATGGTCATAAGTGTGAAAATGGTCATAAGTCACTTTTTTCAGTGCCATTGTAACTTCGAACGGTCACTAAATGAACTGTTGTAAGTCGAGGACTATCTGTACTTTATCATTTTTTTGCGGTTTTTGGGGGGGTCAGGTTTTTGACACCTTGCTAGGTGACTGGTGGTACTCGAATGTTGCCATATTCTAAAAGTGGTACAATCGGTGAAGAGGTTGAAAAGCCCTCGATCTGGTTGTCCATGATCCCATTCCACTGATATTGTCACTGTTTTCTATTCAAATTGGAAAAGACACAGACTGTGTTTTGAAATTATTTGTTACAGCCAGCATTTCTTCTTTCTCTTTCAACCAAAAGTTGAAGCTGCTTTAAAACCGTGGACTATGAATATACCTACATGGAATTAAAACAGGACAACTCCTAAAGGTAAATCTTTTGTACAGAATTCTCATAGCTATAACTGATTCAGATCTCATACAATTATAATCATATTGCTTTATATCCAGAATGAGCCCGAATCCACAACTGAGAATAATATAATAATGAACTAGAGAAATCTGTATAATTATCATGTTCTGATACAAATTTAATTCCAAACTCTGTACCTACTTCAAGAGACAAAACAAACCTAAATATTTCCATTTTTAGATGCGTGGTGAGAATTTAGCCCAATATATTCTATGCTGTGAAATTAGGGAAAAAATGATGCATAACTCTTTAATTTGCATGATGTTGCTGACATTTAACCCTATTTTTTAGCTATGCCTGATATATTTAGTCTGTTAGGGTGGAAGCAAAATTTATAAGTTATTTTTACTACAATTTTAACAAGCTTGTTGAACCTTTGTTTATTTCAAGTCACCAGGAATATCACAGAGCCAAGTAAGTAGGCTGCTGGGTTAAACTTATTGACAAGCTCCTTCAGACATCAGGATAGAATAGCCTATGGCTGTAATTGGAAAATCTCCCTCCAGCATCTTAATAACTTGTGAGTCACCAGGATGGATGTGCTTTCCAAAATGGACCCTGGGAATAATTACATAATCCCCTCACAATTTCAAGAGAATTGGAAATGATGACCTGGTTGGTGAAATTTTCTGGCACTTAACTTTTTGGATATATTTAAGAGGCCAAATCTACATTTGTTATGCTATTAAATGCTCATTCAATTGAGAGCACTCTAAGAAGAGAGATGCAAGATCCAGTGTTATTTAGATCTGGGCCACTATTGGCAGCTGGATTGGCTGCCTAAGTACTAAAGGCTAGCACTTAGCAGTTGGAAAATGGAATATTATGGGGCGGGAATGAGGCAACTGAGGCCTAGTGAAGTAAGAAGAGGATAGTGATGGTGCAAAAGGACAGAGTAAGGAAAAAAAAACAAGGGAAGCCAAGCACTTGGGACCTCTTCCCCCTGTTTTTTTTTCTTTTGCTACTCAAGATGCAGGGAAAAAAACTAAACCATGTAAAGACCCCATACTGGGCCCAATCCAGTATGACCATCTTTTGCATGAGCTCCATTAAATCATGTAAAGGGCATGGTAGCAATTATGGCTTATCTCCCCTTTTGATAAAAATAAAATATTACAATCATATTACAATCAGAAAAAAATTAGGTTAGAGAGGAATTTAAGTCAACCTCTGGTTGGGTGATGTTAGACAACTTGTCAACTTGAAAATGGCTTCTGTGCACATCCTGCCATAATATTAAATCACCATGGCTGTCAGGCAGAGTCACCACAGCTGATGGGCAAACAGCATTGAGAGATTTAGTCACTCTCTCATCTATATTGAATTGTTGACTGGTAATTTGCAAAGTAGAGGCTTTGACTAGTACAATTGGTCTATTATTTAAAAAATGAAATGCATTTTTCATCTCTATCTGGATGCCTTTTCTATTCATATCACTGCAGGCTAAATACCTTGAACTGACTAATACATATATTACAAGAACATTTAAATCTTGTGGTTAAAGTGTGTGGTAATAATACTTTGGGAAGTGTGCTACAGACAGGTTCAGCTATGGTTCAGCTTAAATATTTCTATCATAATTCATAAGAAGATTTCAGGAAGGTTATTTAAAGCTGTGCACGGGCACTGGAATTTGTGTAGGGCCATTATAAAAATATAACACTTATAAATTTAATACAGAAAAAAATAGATAAAAGAGGTAACAAAAGGCCTGGGTTGTTAAACAAGTCATACTGTTTGAGCAGGTCTGCTGATTTATTCTCAGTCTCACCCCTTCCCTAAATATTTTAGTAATAGCCATTTAGCACAGGATCTGAATTTATCTCACACCTTTAGCACTGCAGAATGGATTCTGAATCCATCACTGTTATTCCAAGAATGATTCTCTATTCTCTGTTTAATAATAGATAGAACTTTCACAACTGAAATCCCCTAAACTGTGTATATTCTACAGGAAGCTTAAAAACTGGTTTTATTGACTGATTAAATCTGCAAAAATAGAACAAATTTTAGTGGAATGCATTTAGTTTGATGGGTGACAAATTGTCCAGGTTTACATTCTTCTATGAAGAAACTTTTTATTTAAAATGGATACTGTAATTGTTTCATTATTGTACAATTTCTATTGTCTGCTAGCTATGAGGGTATCTATCAATTTATGATTTTCATCAAGCTGCTCTTTTAGTAACAAATTAGCCCAGGATTTTGATCAGCTGCTTATTTAATTCCAGTAATATATAATTGCTCTTTGTCATATCATTAACTTTGGGGATTTTTCATAAACCCAAAATCATCCCCTTCTTGCTACAAATTGCAAATATAATTCAAGGATTCTCATATTAGGGTACTTGGTTTCATTTGAGGGATATGTTGTTAAATATTTCCTTATTATATGTAGCAAATGCTGGTATTTACCAGTCCATAACAACATAGCAAATAGTAGCTGTCATCAGAAAAGGATGCAGTCAAATGAGATATTCACCCATTAAATTGTTGAACTAAAACTAATAATGAGAGCATTATTTCTGGTAGTAATATGAAGTACAGTTCACTGAAAGAATATCTAAAAAGCAAAAGACATTTTGTATTTTTGTTTTGTTGTATTTTTGTTTTGTATTCCCTCATCTAAGTCATGCTAGTCATGTTTAACAACACAGACTTTGAGTTTTCAAAGCCTGGAATAAATACAAAGCAAAGCAACTATCCATATAAATAAGACATGTTGATTACTGGTGATTGGGGGAGTCAATGACCCTGTGTTGATGTACCAATGCTTTGCACAGCTCGCCACACTGCTACTTTACTAATTCTTCATATAAGTTGGATCGCACAAATCTGGGCAGAGAATCCTTCTCCATCAGCATGAAGATTCTCTTCTGGGCTAGGTCAAAAGTGCTTATAGATGGTTCCACCAGATTCTTCATGGTCACTGACTTGGTGAAATGGTCAATATTCACCTGACAAGAGGGAGATAGAGTAGATAGCTGTAGGAATTACATAGGACATATCTCATAAAAATCAAGTGATGTGCCAACAATATACTTTACATGGGGCATTTTCCAAAATGCCTCCCTGATGGAAAAAACCTGAAGCTAATAGCAATTCCATATGTGAAGCTAACAGCTAATAAATATCCCTTGATAAACTACAGCTGAAATAAATATATATTTAATGTATAACAAAAAGTCAAATAAGAAACATTTGATTCACATAAATAGATTTTTGTTAGAGATGTTAAAAACATGAAGCTAACTGTCATCAAATCTAACTATAGGGTTTATGATACACCCCTGGTAGTGGTGCAAAATAATACCCTCCCTCCACTAATTACATAATGTCAGCACCAGTGCTTTGTGATCATAACCTATTGATGCTGTTTTAATCTTAATTAAAGGAAATGCCACTTTAAAAATAGCACTCTACCAATTCTTTGTGCTTCAGAGGACAGTGTATAACCTCTCTGATGAAGTTCTTGCCTTGTCTTGCCTTCCAGCTCATGGACTCTCTTTGCAGTAATATGTTGGTGTGCCTTGTATGATGATTGGTTCACTTTTCAATGCATTTCTTTATACTGTAATTTTTAATGACTAATCTTCCCTTGCACAGCTTCCTTAGACTTGTTTCTGATGTCTGTTTTGTAACATTCACAAATATAGTCTTTGTTCAGTATAGTGTAGAACTGGAACAAACCAGTAATTTCTTCTGTGACAAGGGAAGGGATCTGTGTTTAGGTGTGCACTCCATAGAACCTAATCACAGGGGCACCTTCAAGAGATTATTTCCCTAATTCTTAATAAAAGCCAGGGTTTTATCTCCATTCAGCTAATGGCAATCAACTAACCTCTTTCGGAGCCTCACTTTGGATGAACTCTTCATAGATCTTTTTGGCCTTTTCAGTCATTTTGGTAGGCGGTTTGGTCTTCTTATAATGTTCACACGCAATCCAGAATTCAATGTTCTCTTCACTGAATTCAGATTGGAGGAAAATCCGGAAGCTGGAAAGGCCATCTGCACAGAGGAAAAAAATATTTTAAAAAATGTCAATTACAATTGTGAAATAACACTTTTTTTTCAAATTATAGTTTCCTAATTAATCCTCTTTTGTGCAACAGTTCTTGATAACTTTTTCTTTGATCAAATACTTATAAGATTGTTTGTAATACTGGAACAACATCATTCAGCCCTACTGATGTGACTCTGTCCTATCAGTTTTGTCAAAACAAATTTTGGAAGATAACATAGTATGGTCAGCAAACTGTGTTAACTGATTATAAAAATAAGGAATGAAAGAATCCAGACATCAATGACTTCAACCACACTATAACTCATACTATAACTTTCTTTCATATCAATTTTCCTTAATTCTTTGCTGAGAGACAAGGAATATGGTGAGGAATTAGCCTTGTCTCAATAGTTACAATCAAGAAGTGAAGGCTAGACCATACACCCACCAATATGCATTTCTAAAGAAGCTGAGGCAACTGGAAGAGAAAAGAACAACTTTTGCTTGCAGAAGTTCCTGAGCAGCCACAATTTTTCACTACTTCTAGTATCCAAGCACTGATGCAGCTGGCATTCTTGAAGCACCAAAAGCATGCCTTGTATTAGATATCCAGTGAAACTCAGTAGCATTATCCCTTTGTTAACTCCAAATGAAAATCATAAAGATAGTGCGTGCATAGTTGTATGGTGATTAAAAAGGTAGATAGAGCGCAGAAGAAAAGAAAGGGGGGGTATGAGATTGATATCTATAATGCGAGATAATTCTAAACTGGAGATTCAAAGAACTTTCAAGACAATTAACACAAAATTCAGTTCAATTCAAAATTCAACTAGCAGCAATATGGAAGAGTTGCTTGAAGATTATGAAAGTGATGCTTTGGAAGATGTTGGATAATCCTTTCTTTCCATATATTTAATTGCAATCATTTGTTGTAATTTCTCTTGCTTCCTGCCAATTATCTTATGGATTATGTTATCTTACGAAAGGGCTTAGTATCCTCTTTTCTCTGTAATCTTCAAAGCAGCAAGAAAAAATACATAATCAAATAACAGAGTTGAAAGGGACCTTGGAGGTTTTCTAGTCCAACCCTCTGCTCAAGCAAGAAATCAGTGTGGTAATCTCTTTTGCCAGTCTTGAATTTATTTATATAAAATAATAAAATGCAAGAGATAGTTGAAATAAAAATAGTTAATACTGTCAAGTAGCTAGGCTTACTGGCACATACATATAGCATAGCTTAAGTATGATATTGTGCTGTACTGTAGCTTGAGTTTTTTCAGAGAGTTTCACCACCAGCAGCATCTTTGGCCATTGCAGAGAGTTTTCTTTTAGTCCCTTGAAAAGAGTTTTTTTTTCCTTTTGTCCCTAAGTGGAAAACTCTTTTTCCTTAGTCTTCCTGCCACTCAGGGAAAACTCCTGCAGAAAGTTCTATTTCCTTTCTCCCTTACAGAGAGTACTTTTTCCCCTTAGCCTTGCCACAAGGAATAAGGGACTATTTTTTTTAATAGTATTTTATTAATTTTTTATTATTACAATTAATTAGTGCTTAATGAACAATGTGTTTTCTGGGTTGATTTGTTTTGCTTAGTAATACGAGTTAAGTTCTTGCTCTCTATCCCGTTTTTCCAGCCATTGATAAAATAAGTTCCATGTTTGAAAATATTCTGTATCTTCTTTTTCTTTGATTCTCAATGTAAGTCTATCCATTTCAGCACAGTCCAGTATTTTCTCGATTATCTCTTCATCCAATGGTGTTTTTTTCATTTTTCCAGTGCTGAGCAAATACAATCCTCGCTGCTATTAATACATGTAGTGTTAAATATACACTTTGTTTATCATTTTTTTCTGGAATTATACCTAATAAAAAAAGTTCAGGTTCAAAGTCTACATGTTTCACTAACATCTTTTCTAACTATGTATTTTTGTCCAAATTTCTTTTGCTTTAATACATGTCCACCATAGATGATAATATGTACCAGGATTTTGATTACATTTCCAACATTTACTAGACATATTTTTAAACATTTTTGCTAATCTGACAGGTGGAAGATGCCATCTATAAAACATTTTATATAGGTTTTCTTTGTACAAAGTTGCCATTGTCAATTTATAGTTTCTTTCCCAAAGATTTTGCCATTTCTCTAATTCTATATTGTATTCAAAGTTTTTTGCCCATATTATCATTGTTTCTTTTACTTGTTCGTCTTCCATTTTCAAATTCAATAAAAAGTTATACAATTTTTTAATCATTTTTTCATCAGAAGACAACAGCTGGTCAAACATTGTCTGGTCTTTGTAAAAACCATATATTTTAACTTGTTTATCATACCTCGATTGCATTTGCAGTCGAGGCCACCATGATAAGTCAATACCCTGATCTTCTAACTCTTGTTTAGATTTTAATTTCCCATTTGTATTCAGAATATCCTTATATGTTAGAATTTTCTCAAGTTTAACTTAGTTTGGGTGAATGAATGCTTCCATCATTGATGGCCATCCTGGGATTTTCGTATAGATTTTTTGTTTTATCTTTTCCCCTACAAATAATAATGCGCTTCTTATGTAGTGGTTTTGGAAATATCTTTGGATTTTATTCTTTTCATACCATAAAAATGCATGCCATCCAAGTTGCAAGTCATGTCCTCCTAAATATAACAATCTTTTATTTCTGAGGGTTATTCATTCTTTTAACCATGTTAGGGCACATGCTTGGTAGTATAAGACCCAATCCGGTAGTCCAAATCCTCCATTTTCTTTAGGGACTAAGGGACTAAGTTTTAATTACAAGTAATCCTTAACCTGGAACATACTTTTCCTTAGTACAGAGCTGACTTACTTTTCCTAAGTCAGCTCTATACTAATCAGCTTACATATGCAGGTAGTCCTCACTGAAAAAAGTAACTTATGACTATTTTTTGCACTTACAACTGCTGCAACATCCCCATGGTCAGGTGATCAAAATTTGAGTACTTGGCAACTGGTATGTATTTATGACAGTTGCAATGTCCTGGAGTCATGTGATCACCATTTTTAAAAACATTTTATTGAATGATAGAGTAAAATATAAAATACAAAGCAAATAGTAGGACACAATGGGGAGGAAAAGGGGGAAAGAAAGTAAGGGAGAGAGGGGAAAAAGAAAAAAAGTCATTGACTTCCAACTTCCTCTGTTGCAGTAGAATAAAGCATTAATGTTGAGCCACAACTTTTTTACTTTTTCATAGTAGTATAAACTGGCCATTTCTGTAACAACAAATCAATCTAATCCAGGGGTGTCAAACTCAATTTCATTGAGGGCCGCATCAGCATTGCGGTTGCCCTCAGGGGGCCAGGTGGGTGTGGCCAGGGTGGGTGCAGCGTACTTGGTGGGAATGGATGGAGTGGGTGTGGCCTACTGGGTGGGCGTGGTCAACTCTACATCGTTCGCGTCAAGGGTGGCTATGGGGCCTAGGCAGGAGTAGGATAGATCTGAGGGTCTCTGGCAGAAGGGGGTGGGACTAGGGCAAGTGCCAAGACATGGTCCAAAGCATGGAGGAGCCTCACTATTCCTCTCAGGCTATAGGGGGGGGCTGGATGGTGGTGCGGGCCAGCAGAGGTCAAACACCCAGCCTGGCCCTTGAGCACCCACGGCACCAAGCCCAGCTCCATCTCCCCAAGGGGGCGCCCAGTTGCACTTACCTCCTCCTCAAGGCTGCTGCTGCTGTGCTTTCTCTCCTTAGCCAGGTTGCTCATGATGGGTACAAGGGCAAAATCAGAGGGAGGCCCATTCCCTCTCCATGGAAGGAGACCAGGCTTTGTATCCAAAGCTTTCTTAGCAATAGGATGGGGGACCCCCAGGATAGGCCAGGAGGAGGGGGCAAGGGGATGGTGAAAGGGCAGCAGGGCAGGATTAAGGTAGGACTTCCCTCAGACCCTCCCTCTTCTTCTTTCCTTCTTTCCTTCCTTCTTTCCTAAGTACAGAGTGGTGGGAAAATATTTGAGATGATGGAGGGAGAAAAACAGGCAAGAAACGCAGCTGGGGAGATGTCACCCTTTGTGAGGATTGAAGAAATGCACCATCACCTGGAAGTAGCAAGCACATGGCCCTCACCTACTTCACATATCTGGCTTGGTGGGCTCTGGGGGAGGGGTTGCCATGAGCAGCGTGAGAGTCAATGTTACCTGCGCAGTGCCGCCTGGCCCCCAGCCTGCCCGGTCTCGGCAGGCAGCGGGGCGCTCTCCTCTCTCCGAGAGGCTGCACCAGGAGGCGTGAATCTAAAAACAAGCACGAGGCCGCCCAGCTCCCAGCCTGCCTGGTTTCAACAGGCAGCAGGGCACTCTCCTCATAGCGCCAAGAGCTGAGCCGGGTGGCACGAATCTGATGAGAAGTGCAATGCTGCATAGCCCCCAGCCTGCCCAGTTTCAACAGGCAGCAAGGTGCAAAGCTGATGAGCTTCGCACCGCCCGGCTCAACCTCTCGGCGCTGTGAGGAGAGTGCCCCGCTGCCTGCCGAAACCCCTCCCCCAGAGCCCATCAAGCCAGATATGTGAAGTAGGCGAGGGCCATTTGCTGGCCACTTCCAGGCGGTGATGCATTTCTTCATTCCTCACAAAGGGTGACACCTCCCCAGCATGCACCCAGGGGGCGGGGCTGATGTGGCAGGGGCTGGTTCCTCACTGTTTCAGACAGCCTTGTGAAGCTAAGACTGAATGCGTTTCAGCATAGATGGCCACCACAAAATTGTACATTGGCTCCCGGCCAGCCTGGGCCAGGGCCAAGGCAGCGGGGGCCATTCCCTCACTGTTTCCAGGATGGCTTCGTGAGCCACATGAAACCATGTCGCGGGCCGCATCTGGCCCCCGAGCCTTGTGTTTGACGTGTCTGATCTAATCGGTGAAACACAAAATCAAAGTTTCATTTTTTTCCACCTCAAGCACAAAATCCAGAAGCAGTCTCCATGTAGAAACAAAAGTACTTGTATTCTTTTCTTTAGTCAAAACAGTCAATTTAGCCATCTCTGCCAGCTCCATCAACTTCTGTAGCCATTCGTCCATAGTGGGAATTGAAATGTATTTCCATTTTTGTGCATAAAGTAATCTTGCTTCCGTCAACATGTACAAGATCAAAGTTCCAAAAAAAATTCCCAAGTTTTTTTCTATTAGACCCAAAAGAAAAAATTCTGGTTTCATATTTATTTTTATTTTAAAGATTTTCTGTACCAAAATGTGAATCCTTCTCCAATATTTCTTTGTTTTATCACATGTCCACCATAAATGGTAAAAGGTCCTTCTTTCCTTTTAGATTTCCAGCATTCATTTGAAATACCTTTATATATTCTAGACAGCTTGTCTGGTATTAAATACCAGCGATACATTATCTTATAGAAATTTTCTTTTAAATTGTAGTTCAATGTAAATTTTAAACTTTTTGTTCACATATTCTCCCATTCCAGCATTACATTATAACCAACGTTCCTTGCCCATTGTATCATACAATGTTTTACATGTTCACTTTCCAAATTTAATTTCAATAGCATTTCATAAGCCTTAGCATATTCTTAGTATGGCACGTTTAGTGAAGTGATTATTAAAATCATCATTAACTTTAACTTTATCATACCATAAATAACCGTGCCATCTAAGCCTTAGTTCATGACCTTCCAAATTAAGTAGCCTCTTATTCTGGAAGTTCACCCATTCTTTTGACCAAGCCAGGCAACATGCCTCAAAATACAAGTTCAAATCTGATAAACCCAAGCCCCTCTTTCCTCAGCATCTTGCAATAACTTATATCTAATATCTCTTTGCCATTGTTTGAATGGGACATCAGTTGCAAGTATTGGAAATGTCTGGAACAGAAAAAGCATCTTCGGTAGAACATTCATCTTGATTACAGAGATCCTCCCCAATAATGATAAATGCAGTTTATCCCATCTTTGTAAAGTGATTACCATTTGTAATCTTCCCAGCTGGCTTCCAACAAACAAAGTTGGGGGGGAGCCAGACTCGCTTAATGACTGTATTGATCTGTGGTAAAAAAAAATGGTCATAAAATAGGGTGAAACTCATTTAACAACTGCTTAGAAGTGGAAATTTTGGGCCTAATTGTGATCATAAGTCAAGTACCACCTGTATTTTATTCACTAAGATACAGTATAGAGAAAGGGTTAGGGTTAGAGTATTATAAACATCCCAAGTGTACTCTGATCCTTCTGCTTCTGATCTGAGATACAGGCTGATATAATTTTATACTGCATATAAGACTCATGCAAATATACGAAATGACAAAGAAGACAATAGGTTTTTATTTCAGTTGCAATCTTAGCACTCCTCCATAGATGACATAACAATGCTTTATCCTAGTTTCTCAATATCTTATTATTCTTAGGATAAATGTTCTCAATAGGTTGAGATCTTTAGAAAAGACTTACAAGGGTTTTGAAGGAGCTTTTCCAAGGAATTGTGCCACTGCCAAGCTTCTTCTGGGGAAGGTCTGGAAATATTAAAATGAATATATATAAAATATATAAAAGCATATTCTTTAGATCAACAAATCAGAAAAGGAGTCTTTTATTGAACTATTGCTCTGCCTTATTCATGATTTTACAATCTCTTTATAATCTCCTTCACTAGTTCTGTAACTTTTCTTAGCCTTGAAGCTAACTGTGGCACAAATATGGCCCAGCAACCTCCTTCCTATGCTATGCCTTTATAATGTCTTTATCTGATGCAGCCTTAAGTTGTCCTTATGTGTTCTGATTTTAAACTAGTATTCTTCCTTTGAACATGATATGATTTTGGTATAGAAATTATCTGGCACACTACACTCACCGTTCTGTTCCTGATGTTGATACATACAGTAGGTGATTTGCTCTGATAAGCTCCTGTAGGTCATATTAAGCTAGTGCAGATATACTCCTTTCTCCCCAGTACCTATGCAGTGAACTTCAAAACTATTTGAGTGGTATGAAAATCCATTTCAAGCCAGCTTCATCCTCTGTAGACACCAAGTCTCTGAGTCAATGGCAGCAAAGAAAGGTCATGGGATGAAGTCATAGTGAGTGAATAAGACATTTGCTATTTATACTGCAACCCCCTTTTTATTATATGGAAGAGCATTAAACCATGACCAAAACGAGCCCAATTACCAGTTAGTGTTAGTGAATAATCAGGTTTCCATCAAGTCTATGAAAAAAGGTTGCTAAAATAGAATGAGTTTTGACAGAGTCTAAACCTACTGTCTGTCTGCCATCTGTCAAGGTTTACCTACTCCACAGCCCTGTTCCCAACCCTGTTAAGATTCCTGTTTTCCCACTGGCTGGTTGATTTTGATGGAGAACCCTGAGCCAGGGAATTCTCCAATCCCTAATATTAAAGTGCACTGTATACTGTAAATAAGGACTACTCTGTTTGGTGACATGATGACAATGGAAGGATAACAAATTTTATGGTAGCTCAAGGACTGGTGGACAACAGCTTAACTTGATGAGGAAAAGCCGTATTTGAAAGAACTAAAAATATGTGCAGTTTACATGGAACTGATGCCAATCATTTGTTAAATCCATCTAATAATGGATGTAAGTCTCATATCTTTCAAACTGTAAAAAGCAGTTAGATCAGTGCTGGCTGTGGAATTCTGGGAGTTGAAGTTCACATGCCTTAAAGTTGTCAAGGTTGAGAAACACTGAGTTAGATGGTAGACCTTGTACTAGGTCTAGGCAAAACTAGGAACATATAGATTGCCTCAGGCAGGCAGTTCATGGTCATGTGGCCATTTCAGCAAAATGTACTTTCCTCTGCTTTTCAGTATGATCAGATAAATATATCTATGGATTTGTTAATTGAAAATGAATAGAAAAACAGCAGGAAAATTGGTATGGCCAAGAAAATTGGTAAGGTTGGAAATTAGTCTACAAAAGCTGACCATTGACTTGAGGTAGTGGAACTTGAGGAAAAGATGCATGGAGATCAAAGAGAATAATAGCATTGAAAGGACCTTGAAGGTATTCTAGTACAACCCCCTGCTCAAGCAGGAGATCCTTCAGGGACATCTTATGGAGCAAGAGAGAAAGCAGTTTATATAGGGCTGGAGTGATGGCACTATTTTTGGTTATTCTCTGATACTGAAAGAGTACATATACATTTAAAGTACGGTTCTTCATATTCTTCCTTTAACATTTCAGCTTTTGTCATTCCTCTCATCCTTTTTATTTCCAACTCTACGTTGTCCTCTATGAAGCAGAATGGGTCTGAATGTAGGATAATTGTACTCCATGCAGAGAGTATTCCCTCTGAGTATTCCCCTGAGTATTCATTCTTTCATTTTATTTTTCAAAATCTGAAGTTTGAATTTTTCCCCTGCTTTGGCTGTGGCTTTGGGATATGGTTTTGTCTCTCCCACAGATTTGTCATCAGTTCCCACGCTGGTCAAGAAAATGATTGCTTTTGTCTCAAGTGAGTATGCTACAGACTCCCATAGCAAAGTGGATGCTAATTATCTGATTTTACTCAGGCTGTAAGGATTTGAAATTAAAGTATTAATGTAAGACAAAATAGCAACTACTATAGAAGTCCATACAGATACCAACAAGCCTAAGAGAGAAAAGAGCTCACTAGTGAGATACTTTGAGATTGCTTACTTTGCCTCAAAAGACATAAAACTGTGTGTAGATCTGGGAAATTCTGTAATCAGGAAACAGAAATTTGAATCTACCATTTCTCGCACTCTAAATGCCATCACAGTACTTTTATTAAGCACTTTTAATAAATGAAAGGATGCATATAAAAAGTAGAATGGGAATGTTCATTAATGAATAAGATTATAGGTCAACTGCTATAGAACTGCATACACAAATTTTTCTGCATGATAATGAGTAGAAAGCTGCTATTTAAAATCATCTATTCTGTTAAAAAGAGGATAAAACATAAAATGGAAAAAGTGGCAACTATAGCATCAGAGGTTAGTCAATGGTTTGGAAAGTTGTTTTTATATCAATTAACGGGTGGGCTCATCCTCATGTCTCCTACCTACAGCACAAAGATGTCCCACGAACCATTTTTAGTGGGCATAATGTCATGACATCTCCTTCAGTCAGTGGCTTAGCCTGCTCTAATGTCATGGAGCCAATTAAATTCATATTCAGCTGTTCCAGTTTTAAAGTGTGTTTTGCCTCTTCTCCTGACACAGGTCTTGCCATGTGAACCATCTGCAATGCTTTAGTGATTATGCTGGTGATGATGAAGTCATAAACTACCATCTGCCCAGCTCCTGTCTGCCCCACTAGACTGCAACTGCCATGCTTTTCTCCTCACATTGCTAAGCATTGCCCTCCATGGCTTAGTTTGCCAGAGAGATCTCACACCTGGCTCCCATAATTGTATCTGCTCATGTAATTATACCTAACTGGCACTTGGTAACAGTGGTGAGGCATTACACATGCTTCTTTTTCTATACCTGGTTTAGCAAGCTTTTGAAAGAACTACAGACCTATTTGCATTTATTTCTTTACTTATTTTATTGTTTATCCCAAATAAATGTGTTCCACATTTTTGTTGCTTCTTCTCACAAGGACTTTCATGTGATGTTACTTTCTACTGTCTTTATTTCTTACTTTACAGGAGCAACACCATTTTTGCCTATTCTAATCCATGCTCTGCATGTAGGTGCTGCTAATGTTGTCACTCCCTTGCAGCATTTATAATGTTTTCTTTCCTGCTTCACCCTGTGCCTGACTGACAAGTAGGATATGTGGCATAGGAGTGTAGAATAAATGGGGGAAGAACCCTCAGGAAATGCCTATAGATTTCAGCCTACAGCACTTCACTGCAGATGAGAACTGTCAGTCAGACCATGGTTTTTGACCCAGATTTAGTGTTTTTCCCAAACAGTGCTAGACCTGTGTTAGAAAGAGCCCAAGGGGCAGGTCAATAATGCAGGGAACCTCTATTCCAGAAACCTCTAGTTGGACAACTTTAAAAGTGGCTAAGGCCTTCATCCCTGGTACTTGCCTATATAGTCAACCAAATCTCCCCACCTCATGTTAATGAGTGATTAATGAATGTTTTTCTTAGCAGCAACCGGTATCCTTTTTAAATAAACTTAACTGTTTGTTTAACCTCTTCCCTGTTTAATCAAGCAGTTTGTACTGGGATGAACCACCTTAAAGAAATCATTTCCATTTTACTGGATTAAGCTGAGGAGTTTTATCTTGTCAGTAGACAAAACCATTTTTCCTGGCCTTAATCCAGGACTCATAGGCCTCCCTCGGTTCTGTATAAGTGCAGGAAGTGGTTTGGGGCATGACATTCAAGTTCATGAGAATCAGTTTTCATCAAATAAAAGTTTCTGTCCACGTGGATAAGATCTGCTTAATTGTTTGGGGCAAAGGGCTCTTCAGGCCAAAGAAGGGGCAGAAAATAATCAGGAGAAGAAACCTCAAACATTTGTATCTTTGCACTCTGAGAAAAATCAGACCAGACCGAATTATGAAACATGGTTCTATTTTTAAAAACTAATTAGGCAAAAAAGGCTAATTTGCTCAGGAAATGTTATTTCTCAGATTGATGTACTGCCAGAATCCAGTTGGGGTTGGGATAGAATACCTACAATCTTGTTCTCATTGCTAGAGCAGCCATGGTCTTCCTTTTCCACCCCAATGGGAAACCAAACACTTTCCTTCCCGAAGACCCATGGAGAACCCGCCTCACCACATCTGTTTCCATTGCCATGACAAGATCTGCTTAATTATGATGTTGAAAACAGCCCATAAACCCACAGCCTAATTTGTTCCAAATGGCTCTGAAAAGAGTGTATGATCTATCTAATTTGTCTGTAGCAGTAGTTAAAATTAAGCTATTATCTACAGTGCCAGTCACCGTGCAATCTTTAGATCAGCCTGTCTGCTGAGCCTTTTTTTTACAGCCTAATTAGAAACAGATTCAGGGACAATCAGCCAGAAGAGGTTCCCCTTGTGCATTAAGGCCACTTTTTTCCCTAATAGCATCGATGCTACTGGTGTTCATTTTGTTCCAGTTCCTGGAACTGCTTTGTCTTTCGTACAGATGGGAGACTGCGTTCTCACAGGAAAAAAAATGACAGTGATTAATGTTGGCAATTTGCCTTTGGCAGCGGCAGCAGCAACGGCAAGTTTCCTGAAGTCCAGAGATAAACACAAATGGAGCCACTTTTTCTAATGGTCTCGTATCAATGTATCACAACCATTTAACATTGTTTTCATTCATATAGCTCTTCTTAAATTTGCCTGCTTCCAATCTAGTCGAACAATAATGATATAAAACCTTCTAAAGGGACTAATTGTGTCAGTTTGTTGTAGCAAAAAAAATAAATAAAAAAGCAAGAATAAAAAGCAAGCAAACAATGTGAGGGTCTTAACAGCACCTTAAATATTAACACATTTTAACTATTCAAGCTCTTGTAGATGATAATCTGCTTCTCCAGAAGCACAGATGTTTTCTTGTGTTCATAGTTGTTCTTCATCAGTGAAGAACATCAGTAGGGATGAAAGATTTTAAAGCTTTCAACAACACCCACAGGAAAAAAATTCTTAGTATTCTCTATAATTAACATACAAAGCAATTTTGCCTTTCTGTAGGAAGATATGCCTGTCCCCTTTCTTCCCTCTTTCTTTTCCGCACTCCCTCCAAAGTAACTGTGACCACATTCCACACTACTAGTGAAATGAGTGGATTTGGATCTTTAAAAAAAAATAAGGTTTTCTTATTTCAAGTTTCTTCATTAGTAAAACCAGTCTTCTTTTTAATTTTTTTATAATATTTTATTAGTTTTCTAATTTTACAATTAAGTATTTAAAAAGCAATGTGGTAACTGGGTTGGTCAATAAATCTTTAGTATAAATCTCAAGTTACAATATCATATATTTCCTCTCTTTTTCCCTTAATATCTACTATCTCATATTAGGCTAACATAGTTCTTATTATTATCAACTAAGTAAAAACATCTTTGTTACATTTATCAATAATTTTTAGCTTATATATATCTTAATTGTGTTTGCATTCAATCCTTATATACAATCAATGTCCTGTTATTGCTTTCTTCCCAAGCTTTAATTCCCCGTCAATATTCAAATTAACATTTGGTATTTATAATTTCCAAGCTTTAGGTAACCAAAGTTTCCCTTATCTCAACTTCTTCCTTTTTCCCTTTTCATAACAAAATCTAATATTCTAAATACACATCTTATCTATTTGAATATGGTCTTATTCTGTTTTCTAAAAGTTATCTTCCACCATATTAATCTATCTAATTAATAATACAGTATACCCTCTAATAGATCAAAACCATTATATGTATTGTCTGGGTTAACCAATAAATCAGTAATATACATTATTTTTTTCATTTAGGTCTAATTTCTGAAAGCTCAAATACTCCCTCTCTTTTTCTGATAATATCTATTATCTCATATTGGGCAAACAGAATTCTTATTTTCAACTGATTTCCAAATATTTTATATTAGGTGACCAAAATTTCCCTCATCTCAACTTCTCCCTTTTTCCCTTTTCATACCAAAGTCTATTAGTCTTGTTACACATCTTACCTATTCAATTATAATGTTACTTTATTTTCTAAAAAATATCTATTTTCCACCATATTCAACCCTCTAGTGAGAAATAGGAGATCCCCTCTAATAAATCAAAACCCTTATTTTCTTCAGCCTTACTCTGGCTTTCTTCCTTTGCCAACTAACCTTCCATTGTCAATGCTTTTGAATCATCAAATAGTTCTCCCTCTATTATGATATATATTATTTGGAATAAGAAAGACTACTTAGTTGCAGTTTTTTTGGAAGAACTAGCCCATTTGTATTCATTAGATTGCCTTCCTATTCCAATTTCCCACAATTGACCTGATAAGTTTATTTTCCTTTCTATCTGTTTTTCCTTTTCCTCAAATTTCTTCTGATTTTTGTAAAAAGTCTTTTCTAGTTTTAGTGTTGTCACTCCCTTTTCTAATTTTTCTGTTGGCTGGATCTGTTGGTCAATTGGGTCCTCTGTCTTAGTATTTAGTTGTTCCACTTCTCCTGTTATTTTCTGTATTGTTAGTTCTTTGGTTGTAGTCAAGATCTGGGTTTGTATATTTAAGCTGGCATCTTGTTCCTTTATGTTGCATCTTATTTAGTCACAAGCTAAAAGAATGGTTTCGTGTATTGATTTCAACATGGAAAGGATTTTTTCCTGATCTTCATTCATATTCTCTTGATAGTATGTTAAGTTGAAGACTTTAGAATCAAACGTTAAGAATAGTTTTTTGTTTTTTATAGCTAGGTATGGAACATCAATTTCACGTGTTATAGGTAGTCTTTATAGTAGAAATTGTTTGTCAAGTAAGAGTTTATAGTTTATAGTCCAAGGTATTCATCTTGTGTGATAACATGCTTCTCATGTAAAGAAATAGGAAAGCAATTCCCCACGTATAGCTCTGAAAGTCAGTAAAAGTTTATATTCATAGTTCAAACAGGCCAGATATGCCGCCCAGAAGTTCCTTCTTTGCAGCTGAGTTTTTCACAGGTGGTAGCTGTCAAGGTCAGAGAAGGTTTTTTTCTGGGGTCAGGGCTTCAAGCCAAGTCTCTTTTAAGCAATAACAAGTTGTAATACCATACTTTGCCACAGGATGTCACCGATGCCATTTAAATTTTTTTAAGTCCAAAGTTTTTATGATAGTTTTTCAAGTCTTATTTTTTTAGATAAAAACAAACATCTCCAGTAAGAATAGGAATACTTTTAGTCCCCAAGTTTCAAAAGCATATACATCCACTTAGATTAGAATTGTTCTTATAGTTGCTCTGTTTCCCTTGGGTAGTTAGTCGCCGCTGTTCTTAGAGAGTGGGGTAGAAATTCCCTTCCCTCTCCTCACAGGGGAAAAATACTTTGGGCAGCTTTTACAGGAAAAAATATTTGAAGTCTTAAAGAGAAGATCAGATCTCACCCAGTTTCATCCATGTTGCTTTAAAGGTGCTTGATGGCGATTTTGACTTCGGCTGTCAGCCGCTTAGTGATGAGCCATATTGCTATGGCCGATCTTTCCCCCGCTGGTTTGGAGGGCTTCCCCTCCTTGCTCATCGCCCCTACAGGGTGACTTTCAACCCTTTCCAGGGTCCCCCAGCCCAGTGGGATGAATTCAGATGCAAAAGACAGAGCTCGTCTTCCAGCATCCGCAGCACCGCGATGCCAAACCAGATGTCCAGTAAAACCAGTCTTCTTGATACCATCAGTTTCAAACATATCAGAATTATAAGACAAGCACAGAAATATTTTTCAAGCTGATCTGATTTCGCCTTTTCCAAAATGAAAAATGTATCTTGTCCCATGTATCATGGAAATAAATTTGTTATCAAATGCTTGTTTTAAATCTCTGTTGAGTTCTGTATCATTTACCGACCAGTGGAAGCACGTGTGATTTTCTTTTCTAAGGTATGGTGAATGTTATAAGAATCAGTGGAATATAACAATTCCAGGTAGTTCTCTTGCTAAATGAGTCACTTGTTAAGTGAATTTTGCCCCATTTTACAAACTTTCTTGCCACAGTTGTTAAGTGAATCACCACAGTTGTGACATTAGTAACACAGTTATTAAGCGAATCCGGCTCCCCATTGACTTTGCTTGTCACAAGGTCGCAAAAGGTGATCACGACCCCAGGATACTGCAATCATCATAAATATGAGTCAGTTGTCAAGTGTCCAAATTTTGATCATATGACCATGGGGATATTGCAATGGTTGTGTGAAAAACTGTCATATGTCATTTTTTAGTGCCATTGTAATTTTGAATGGTCACTAAATGAACTGTTGTAAGTCAAGGACCTATGCTCTGCATTTGAATAGTAGTCTTATAGAATTGGGCACTTCCTGTCTAGCTCCATGTCAGGAAAAGTTCCACATGTTAAATCTATGTCAGTCTGCTGCTTTGAGTGAAGCCAAAAAAAGTGAGGCAGTTCTGGATGTTCATGCACACATGTCCTATAAGCATAATCTGACAAAATTGTCAAGAAGAATAAATATCGACAGTAAGGAGCACACTCTTACTTCCTTAACTCCAGATCTCATACCGGAAGCCTAAAGAATCCAAGCCACCTTTGCCGTACGAAATATCATTATGTAATGGTAGTAAAATGCTTAGGGACACTTGTTTCTTCCACCAAGCTATACCTCTGAACATACTGTAGTGAGAGGCGATTGGCTGGTCTTCATAATTCAAAACCAACATATATTTGTAAAAGATCATGTGGTGCAAATGTTCAGTTTTAATAGGTCTTCAGTCTATGATTTGAAATTGCATTGCAAGGAAGATATCTGGTGATTCTGACATTATTTTTGCATAATGCAAATGATTTTGCCAGTGTTTAAAGTAACATTATGAAAAGTGCACCTTAGTAAAATGCAAAAGTAATGCTGAAAGGAAATAAGATCACAGAACTGGCTGCAGATTAAAGCATACCTTAATCAGGGATGGGGAACCTTCCCTCCATCCCCTAAACTGTTAAGTATGGACATGTGGTAAATAGACTAATAATTATATACCTACTTTTGAACCTTTGCTGGCTTCTCTGGGTAAGGGATAATCAGGTCAATAGCAGAGTCTGGCTTCTGGAGGAGCGTGCCTAACTTTGTCTTGATTTCTTTGGCTCTGGAGAGAAAAATTATGAAATAATACATGAACGTACAGTAGTTTCCACTAAATGCAAAATTGAAAAAGATGTTCCATTTGAGTGGCAGGGCATTCTCCTGAAAGCTATGAGATCCAAATATGTTACATTCTTTCTACACACTGAAAATAGCACAATACGTTCAATTAAGATGACCTGATCAAATCTCATAACCTGGTATCTCTAGATCAGTTTGACCACAGCTCCTGTCATTCCCAGTCAGTAGATTGACTGATCCTATTTCATTTAATTTCAGCTGTAGTCATTAATTTTTAAAATAATATTTTTCCTACTTACTGTATCTTTCACTCATTTAGAATAAATGGTAGAAGAGTTATGATAAATTGTGAAATAATTTTCCACCACAGAGGGTCTTATAGTTTTAAAGGGGGATGGAAGTCAAGTATTTTTTATTATAGCTATATGACGGTTTTAATATTTATTTATTAAATAAGTTTGTATGGCTGCTGAACTCTTTATGGTTACTCTGGGAGGCTCATAACATCCACAGAATAAAAACCCACAATATAAATTCATATCCCCCTCCTCCCCACAGTAGCAGCAACCAACACAATCAAACCAGTTACTTGATCCACTCCGTATCAGGCCGATATCCCCTCAGACCGACGACAAATCACGTATCTACCAAAGTCCAGGACTGCCTGAGCAGGGCTGGCACAGCAAGAGACAGAATTGAGGAAGGCTTAGCCATCCCATCCTTGCTTTCCATTTTCAACTGCCCTATGAAGCTTGGGAGAATGGACAGGACATGAAATATAAAGAAACAGAATTCTTACAGGAGTTCTTTGTGGTGGGCGATCTGCTAAGATTTTGCTTTTCTACTAGAAACAGGAAAAGAGGATTAATTTCAAATATCTCTCTTCCATGTTTGTAAAATATGACTAGCCGAAAGAGATTACTTAGGCCATTACTTAGGCTCAGTGCTTTTTTTGTAAAAAAAAAAAAAAAAAAAAAGTGCCAGAACTCACACATCATACAACCCGCCTTGCCTACCCTACAAGGTTCCATCCAAAAAAGGTGCCGGAATTCCGTTCTGGGCGTTCTATGAGAAAAAAAGCCCTGCTTAGGCTAGCCCTCTCTATCACTCCCTCTGATTTGATTTTGCTGTTTGCATGCCTTTTTTTTACTTAAAAGTAACTCAAAACACTGAACAAAATACTTCTTCTTTTTATTTTCCTCACAACAATCAGCTCCACCTAGTCATCCCACATATCATCTGTACTAATTAGTGTTAATGAAGCCTATTGATTATCAGGACAAAGCCTGATTGGTGACACATGAAATTAAATATATTTATCTGCTTGTGTTCATGGACTACACAAAGTTATGATTTGTTTAATCATCGTTTGTGGACTAGGCCATAATTCCTTGGGTTCATACAAAATGCTAAATCGTAAAATCTGGATTGCCATTTGAAATTACTACCTTGGATTAGCACATTAAGCAAAACAAATAAGGTCATATTATAGCCTTAATTCAGTGCTGGCTTTAGTCAAACCCAGCTTTAGAGTACTTCCAGACAGACAATTGCATCTATGGATTCTTTTTCTCCATGATGGATCATCTCCGGAAACAAACTTATGGAAAACATGATGGGGAAATGGAGAAAGCACAAGTACTGTAGGGAGATAAGGAAGGGTACATCATGGTACACCGATGCAAGTAAGATAATTCATGTCATTTGTGTGATGGCAATAGCTTACACCTGATGACTCCTTGGCTTGGGGGGGGGTTGGACTAGAAGACCTCGAAAATCTACTAAAGTCTACTAACTCTATGCTTCTATGTCATTGTGACTTGTACCAGATATCTATAATCTGGAACTCATAGTATAAATAAGGCAGAGAGATTGCACAATACTAATCTTGCCAGATATCTGTTATAAAATTATCTTTATAATTTATAATCTGTTATAAAATTATCCTTATAAACCTTAAGTCTGCTAGGGATCTGGTCTGTTCTTGTATGCCATGCTCTGGGATAAATAGAAAAAACCAAACTATAAGCCCTCCATGTCCTATAATAGGGAACAGCAGATGTTTAAATTAAAAGCAAGCACAAAAATTATTCCCAGAAAGTGCCTTGGCTGAGCTCATTATTTCATCTCAAGTCTTATCCTCATTCACACCCTCTCATTATTTTGCTGACAAAAAACTTCAGCTGTAATGCTTAAAGGAAGCGCAGCACCTCTGAACACGGAAACTCCTTAGGGACTTCTGGCAAGTTAATAGCAGCTGAACCCAAAGCTCTGCTGCTCAGAATGCAGTCTCAGGGAAATTTGCTCTCGTACATAAAAAAAATTATTTTCATGCTAGTTTAGTTGTTAGAACTCTTGCAAAGAAATTTTGAAACATTTGTTAGTTTACCCCTTATATTATCTATATAAATAAAAATGTAAATGTTCGTTTGTTTAAAATCTTAAATCTCCGAAAGGTCTTCACCGATTGCTTTGAAATTTTGACACAACGTTGCATTCGAATACACGCGTGTTTTTATATACCTATATTATATAGATGTCACACCTGTGACAGGTAAAAACATGCTTTTTTGAAAAACAGCACCATCTGTTGGACGTAAAAGCAACACACGCTAGCATTGTGAAATTAAACATATTACAAACGTGTGCTTTCTCTTTTCTTTCTTTTCCATTTAACCAGACTGAGCCACAGCAATGCGTGGCCGGGTACAGCTAGTTGTAAAATAGAAAGTGACTTTAAATGTGAAGAATAGCCCATCCATCCATCCAATTAATCAATCAATCATACAGGCAACTTTTGTTTTTTCTTCTTCTTCTTCAGGCATTTCAAAAGTAAATCATCAAATGATGTAATGTGTTATGGAGCCTTTGAAAGTCTCTTGATGTCATTAATTATCAGCCTTTTAAGTTGCTTTAATTTCTATTTCCATAGGCAGGAAACCTCTGAGTTTTCCAGATGTTAACCTTTTAGCTATTCTTCAGATCTTGCAATGAAAGCTTTACTTTTCCATCTCTTTGGAGGATGTCAGCATATACTAAGGCCACTTTCCTAATCAGCTGTTCCAAGAAATCTATTCATTTAACCCAGGAAGAGCCTTCTTCATAGGCCAAAGGGTGGCTAAGTGCCCATGCTTCTTGTTGAAACTGCAGAGTGTAGTCAAGCCCCTGCCCTAATAATAGAAATAATACTTTATGTACACTAAAAAAACCAAACATATATCCTTGTGCATGCAGGCATACATGCACATACACATACCTGATAAAAATTTAAGTTTGAATGTTTTAGATATTTACAGATTAAAAAAACAACAATTTGTTGCCCATTTTGGTTGGACATTTTGGTAATATGGGTCACACTCCAGTTGGAGGTTGTAAAGATAACACAACCCAAAAATAAATAAATAAATCTAGTTTTATATATTAGAGAGGCTTAAAATAAGGCCATTACCTTTTTAGATGCTAATTTCCCATTTATTCCTTATGGATAAAATAATATAAACTCATATCCATATACCTCAGGGCTGTCATTAAACACACAATAACCTGAAAAGGCAAATATTGAAAGGATGGAGATGAACGGATCAGAATGGAAGAGGCTAGGGGGCCGTTCTATGACCAATAACTAGCCTTTTTTCAGCTGGTCAAGATCCTTTTGAATCCTGATTCTGTCTTCTGTGGAATTTTGTTATCCCTCTTAGCCTTATGCCCTCTGCAAAGAGATTGAAAAGTGGGGTCTCTCTCTCTCTCTTCCTCCCCCCCTCTCTCTCCCTCTTTCCCCCCCTCTTCATCCTAAGTGCTTCCACTTGGGGGGGAGGTGTCTCTCCAGGTTGATACGGACTCCTTAATGTATAAATGTTGAGTAGGCTGCTTAAACAGTGGCTGAAGCATCTAGCAAGTGTAGGGTTATTTTGTAAGGGTAAATATACTGGAGGATGTCATCAAATGCATTGTTGAAATCATTATACACTTCACTATAAACTCTGGCAGTGTGAGAACTAGTCTCCAGTTAGATCTATTTCTCATTTTGAATGTATAAGCAATAGCAGATAAAATTTAACATTTTAAAACAGTTGCCCCATGTCAAAAGCATATGGATGGGAGAATTAGATTTCCTATTCCAATGGTACCAGTGTTCATTTTTAAAAAACCAAATTCAGGTAGATGCTAATAGTGAAGCATTAATCCTATTCTTATTACTGTCCTGAAACTATTTTTAAGAAATCTACCCATGGGTAGAGTCATCAAAGTCAAGAGTCAAATCTTAATGCAGATCCAAGCTAAGAAATAAAGGACAATACTACATATGCATAATGGATACGAACATAACATATTCCATTTCTTTCTCTGGAGTAGTACATAGGGCAATTTTTTCATTGCAAAGCAGCATTGTTCTGATGATGCCAAAGATGTGACAAAACATGTCTTCAGACATTAAGCAAACACAAAGTTAAATAAAATAAACCAACTGGCAAAAAATATAAGAGAACAATTAAATGACTTGGCTTTTCCACTATCAATCAATGGAATCTCACTTTGTATCATAATCCATGCCATAACTCAGAGAAGAATGTCTGCAAAAATTAATTGGCCGTCACACAGGAAATAAAAACTACTCTTAATCTAGTGAGGTTTGACATGTATATTTGCACTCTCTTGTTTCCCATATGTATTTTCAGGAACCCTAGATGGAATAATACAAAAATAATTAGGATGGCTAAAAACAAATTCTGTCTTCCTCCACGTAGCCTTCTATGAAAAAAATCTTCCTGAATCAAAATAGTTCATAGACAGTAGATAAAATCGTAGAAAGAGAAATACACAGAAAGAAGATCCAGAATCTATAGATTCTAATCACCTTGAAGCAAAGTTATTCAAGTGATTTTATTACTCCTGCATTATGCTGGGCCACTGTGATAAGTAATTCACTACTCTCAAGTTTTCATACCAGTTTTTGGTTCATTTCAGGCTAATTAAAAGTGCTGGTGAAAAGTTTTTGAAACTGATGACTCTTCATCATATATACATTTCATTTTTGAGATCCTGCACTTTTTTATTTTATTCCATAATTTTATCATAGTGTTTATTTATCAGAGCCTGCAATTATCTAAGTCACTTCCTTCCTTATCTAGTACTAGAAATACAAAGAGATTGCACTTAAACCTGCTTTTCTTTTCTTTTAGTTGAAGAATAGCATAACTCTGCATTGATGAAAACCAAGTTGTGAAAGTGATAATGAGTAAACTCATTATCAATGGATAAGGGTTATATCTTTTAAAATCATAAGCTGGAATGTTTCCCCCCAAAATAGGTTACTCCCAATACTATGATAGAATTCTGCTATTTTATGATAGTTAACAAATAAACTATCAACACTTGAAGACAATGTCCTCACCTGTATTTTAAATTTAATTTTAATTTTATTCTTCTTTATAATGGCTACAAGTGTGTGTCAGGGTTTACAGACTGTTTATATGAATGAGTAAATGAGTGGATAAATGGGCGAGTGAATGAAAGCTCAAAAAATTATCTTCTTTTTTCCTTGTATTCAATGATGGATGGAAACTTAAGAGAAAGATCTCTGAAAACCTTTTGAGCAATGGTATGGTGATGATGATTTAATTATCATAAGATATTTATCTCAGTAGCGTTCTGCTTATATCTTGGGTTTTAGCATGAAGCTGGGAGGAAAGTAATTAAAAGCAAGAGAAAAAGCCAAACAAAATATGACAAGAACAGTTCATGTAAGATTATCTGTCATCATATACTTGTGAAATAGTGTTTCTGTGTGTGAGATAAGAGTTTTAAAATGCATCATATCTTTAACTGAAAATCAATCTTTCCCTTAGTCACAATTTTCCCTTTCAAAAGCTCTTTTACAAGAAAAAAAGCTTTTAATTATGCTAGTTTGGATGGGAAATTCATATTAATAACCCATGCTCTGCATTGCATCATCCCCCCCTACCTACAGTAGATTTAACAGGATTTTGAGTGATTTGGGTCCTCAATCTTTAACCATTTCTTAACACCTTTTTTTTAGGGTTATGCATCCAAATGTAATTTACCTTTCTCATCTCAAGCCCAATGAGAAATAAAGGCCATTAGTTTGGTCAGTTCACTTGCTTAATTCCTCCAAAACTAAATGAGAATCGAACTTCCCAACATTTCTTTAAGCAGGCATCTCTTCTGCACAGAGATGGGCTAATCTTTTATTCTGCCAGATAGCTGCAGGGTCTCCGCTATCTCCATCACCCTCATCACTTTCCTCATTGATAGGCATAAATTTGTTCTCTCACCTCTCCAGACATGTGTGGGGCAAGGCTGCTAATCCTTTGCACATCTTGCCGTGTGGTTATTGTATCCTTGAAGACAACCAGATGGTGTGTGAGAAGGCAGAAGCGCTCGCTGTCTATAACACAGCCTATCTTTTTCAGGAAGATATAAAGCGGCTGTCTTGAATCCCAGCCAGCCCCTTTGGCCAATCACATTCAGTCTAGTGTTTTTGAGCAGAGGAGCAGAGATGAATGAGAAAGAGTCACAGATCAATCACCAGGCAGAGAGATGGGACTTTTCCTTTCCCTCTTTTTGTGTTTCACAAATTAATTACTGTTCACTCAGAATCACTTAAAGTGGACTTGCCCCATCTTTCATCCTGTCAAATTACGGGCAAATTGTTTTCTTCTATTTGTGGAACAAAATAAATGGAGTAAATGGAATTAGCCCCCAAGGGACTAATTGTGATCATAGTCATGGACATTCTAAATGAACATTTCTAACTGTGAAATTGTGGTGATAATAGAACTAACTCGGGGCAGTGTGGTATTTGCTTGGGTGCACCTAGAGAAGAAAACTCAAGTCCTTTTCATATATAGGTATCTATATTAAATATCTATTAAAATAACTGTCAGGTTTTAGGACTAGAAAAATTAGGGATGAAAGATGAAATTCCATGTTTTATTTTTCCAAGGAATACAAAAGAAAGCTCAAGCTACATTTTAGCTTCCTATTGCTTCTGTCCTTCTCTAGCAAATGAAAAGTATTGCAAAAGGGCATTGTTGCAGATATGTAACGACTAGCTGCAGAGGTGTCCGCAGGATACAGTAAAAAAAGATGAGACATTGTCTTTTACACACGTTATAAAAAAATGGAGCTTTGATTGCAGTCATTCTCACTATCTTGACTTTTTTTACCAAACCTTGTGGACATCCTATTTATTTCATTGATGTTATCATGTCGAAAGTGTTAGCACATCTGCTTCTGTGTAGAAATATAGCCATTTTGTTATGACTGACAGCTCAACCTTCCCCCAGTGGATGTAATGATTTAAAAGTTCATAATTATTTATCTTCAGGTAGCATATGGAAGATCAAAGGCTTAAAGTCACTGTGATATTTAATAGCTAATAAGTGGGATTTGAACTGGGCACTTCCACATTTGTAACTGATTTTATTAGCCATGGATTTTATCAGGGCAAATGGACTTAAGACAAGACACAAACTGCCCACTTCAAATCCTTTTTCAATTGTAAATGTATACTTTGGATTAAAACATGCTGAGAAAGATGAAACTTTATTTCTAAGTAAACATACACAGGACTGGGCAGTTAAGGCCTCAGGACACATTTCCACTGACATCAACAGCGACTGTTTGGAAATGAACTTGTTTACCACAGTTCTGAAGAATGTATGTTATGAGCAATCTGATCTTTTGCTCCTGAAATGGAATACTTCCACTTCACTTATTGAAGAGAGGTTTGATGAACAGTCTGTGCTGCGAGTTCTTTTAAGCATCTGAGTAATGAAGAATCATGCTTACAGGAATGAATCAGCCATTAAGTTCATTTATTGGGTATGTTTACACTCTCTTCCTTTAGAATTGACAGCAAATCACCTTCCCTGTATTTCTTCTAAGTCCCTTTAGTACAGAACACATTCAAATTATTCTGTTTGGCAATAATTCCTCCCCATGTAACCCCCCCCCTTCTCACTTTCACTGAAGAAAATGACCAACAGATTCAAGATGAATGTTCTTCTGCTGCGATCTTCACTGTGCCAGAGATTTGTAAAATCAAACAGTTTTTGATTTATTTCTATTATTTATTTGTAAGAAATAAGTGGAAATTTTTCTTTGCACTGGAGATTCAGGCACCCTCTAGACAGATCTGCAGAACAAAAAACATGCTTCCTACGGTACAACCCCAACTAGTTCTGGGTTTTGTGAAGCTATCATTTGTGGCTAAGGAACTTTTCACCATTCCGTTTGGCAAGTCTTTACCTCATTTAGATATATTGCAAAATACTGCTGAATCACAAATTAAAAAAAATCTCTATTCTGTATTTCTGCTGTGAAACAGTATGTAGGGTGAAGGAGATTCACTTTTAAGGAGTTACGAATTCTGTTGAAGGATAACTAAGCAAACAACTTGGTTATTTTTGACTTCCAGAGAGGCAAAATATACTTAAAAAGATAATTATATATTTTAAGCTCTTTTCACAGATTTAAATATTGCTGTTTTTGTAAAAAAAAACAAAAACAAATTATTTTTATAATTGAAAATTGTCTTGCAACAAAGTTTATTTTAATGAATCAGGACTTCTCCGATATGTAATAAATCCAAATTATACAATTACCAACAAAATAACGTTTTGTTCAGTATATTTACAATGTATATGTTTGTAAAAACAACCCAAAGCAGTAGCTTAGATGACCTACGTATCTGGCAACTGTAGGAACTTTATCTTTGTCCTGCAGATATTGACAGAGCATCATCTTATATATTAAGGACAGAATAAAAACAAAAATGTAGTTTTTGCTGCAACATCCATTTTCCAATGGAACAGAAAGATTTTCAGAATTAATGATATTCAGTTTGTTGAAAGTTATCAGCAAAGTAGTCAATCTTCTAAGCAGTCAAGGCTTTGTTTTACCCTTAAATGCTCTTCAGTTTGAGTCATATTTCCATGGGAAACATGTTCACGCTTCTGCCTGGAAGCGTTCATAAAATAACACAAATGTTGAGATTCTAAAGTCAAAATGCCAGACCAAAGTCAGCACTGGAAACAGTCTTAGCACATTAGGAGGCCTTCCTTTGCAGCCAACATCTGCCGATGGATTTTGTCTTGCTGAAGTTCCTCGTGGTTTGGATGCCAGAGTTTCAGGATGATCCTTTCAATGTTGAGGGCATAAACAGTATGGGCAGGGACCACTTCCCGGTGGATCTGCAAGTACACAAGTGAAAATCTTACTGGCCACAAATTATTATCTTAAATGTCCACATTCACAAACTGAAACTAGTGATTGTATGTTCATAGAATACAGCATATAACCTTGCAATAAACAGATGGGGGGGAACAGATGAGCATTTTGGATATCTAATATTATTAACACAGAAGCATTTCAAGCAAATCAATGAACCTTTCTCACTTGCTTCCTCAGGCTCACCTGATCTCAGTGAGACATTGGTTAACTGCCCAGAGGAAAAAGAAGGGAAATGATTTAGAGCATACAAAACAAACATCAGGAGCTGCAGTGGAGTAATTGTATAATTGATAGGCAATGTTACAGGGGGAGATCAGAGCTAGAATTTTCCATATTAGCCTCAAATAATCACATTTACTTTATTGGGCCAAACAATATAGAGTATTACACCAGTCTTTCCAGAATGTTTTATACTTGCATCTGTGGATACAAATGGAGTTCACTGGTATAGATACATATTTTGTATGGTAGATGCTTTGCATAACATGACTTAATTTTTCAAGAAATGTATACACATTTCTTTACAGTTCATAATTTGGATTGAATTGTAATACATTACAAATATCATGCAGACATTATACAATATGAATATCAGTATAACTAGGTTTGAAAATTTCTCTCTTTCCAGTAAAACCTGAAATTTATATAAAAAAACTAGCTAAGTGAAGAATATCAGAGGTATCCGGAATATTGTTTATTAATTTGTTATAACTGTTTTGAAAATGTGATTTACAAATTTGAATTGAATTATGTTCTTATTGAGATTAAAGTTATGTTACTTCTAGACAATTCACTATGTTCTTGTAAGACACCATGAATCTAAAAATGTGGCAGCATACACATTTAAGAACAAATAGAAAGCAAGCTATTTATTTTCTTTCTGGATATTCTTTCCTATACCCCCATTATTTGGTAGTAACTTCTTAGTTGAACATCTCCATCAGGAGAGTAGCAACTGAAATTAAAATACGTAATCCGTGAAAGTTACCTGTAGTGCCTCAAAGAGATCATACATGTTCACTGGGGACAGAGTTGCTGGTGAGGTATCCCCAGAACAAGCCAAAAGGAGGGCTGCTTGTTGCTCTGCATCGTCAGGTGGTAGATAGGAAGCGAGGTTTTGACCAGGTGGGGGAGCCAAGCAGGTAGGAGGGCTAGGAAAAGGAACAAGTTGGAGAAAAATGGATTTGGCATCCTATGATGGGAAAAAGAAGAGTCCACTTTTGTTCTTCTTCCCACTGCTGGCTCAGATTCTGTTTTGAATATCAGAAATGTGAATTGGCACATAGCCCCCAGCAGGTCACTTGAAGGTCATGTGCAACTTCTGGTCTGAATAATGTTGTATAAGATTAGGCTACATTTGGATAAAAATGAAACTTTGGAGTGGCATTTAGTGATAGCATTTTTCAGGGCTTTTTTTCCTCATAGAACGCCCAGAACAGAGTTCCGGCACCTTTTTGGGATGGAACCTTGTAGGGTAGGCAAGGCGGGTTGTATGATGCGTATGAGTTCCGGCACCTTTTTTTTTTTTTTAGAAAAAAAGCACTGGCATTTTTCAACAAAACCTAAAGCAAATATTATGCACACTATGAAAATATTTACAATTATCAAAATGGTATGAAGGTTAGGGATAACCTAGGTCAGTGATGGCAAATCTTTTAGAGACCGAGTGCCCAAATTGCAACCCAAAACCCACTTATGTATCATTGGGTGCCAGGTGGGCGTGGCCAGGTGGGCGTAGCTGCAGTGGTAACGATAGACTGGGTGGGACTAAAAAGTTCAATCAATCAATTCCAACTCTGCGAGATCTTTTTTTTTCCTGCGAGAAGTTGAAATTGATTGATTGATTGAACTTTTTTTTTTTTGCACATGGCAGCGGAGGCCTAAAACGAAAAGGTTTTATAAAACCCAGCTGAAGGCCTAGGACTGGGGCGATAGCACGTGTGCCCACAGAGAGGGCTCTGGGTGCCACCTGTGGCACGTGTGCCATAGGTTCGCCACCACGGATCTAGGTTGTGGTTCCTTATCTATGCACAAAACCAAGTGATCTAAAATAAATAATAGAAAAATTAAAAGGTAGGAAATATAGTACCTAATTCAGGAGAGACATAACTTTTCTTCATGATTCAAAGGCAATAGCACTTAGACTTTATACCGCTCCATAGTGTTTTACAGCCCTCTCTAAGCAGTTTACACAGTCAGCATATTGCCCCCAACAATCTGGGTCCTCATTTTACCGACCTTAGAAGGATGGAAGGCTCATCAGGATCAAGCTCCAGGCTGTGGGCAGAGTTGTCCTGAAAAATGCATTCTACCCACTGCACCACCAGGCTCTTTATGAAATGTAACATGTGATAATACTTGGTCCAAGAGCACAAATGTATAACAAAAGTTTTACAAACCCCAAAACAAAGAGCAACTGTAACATTAATATACAAAATATTGCAGCAGAACTAGATTTAAATCTATGGTTCATCTTTTATATTATCTGCATGACTATTGGTTTCCCAATAAATACGGTCCCAGAAAATTTGTTGCTTAGTAAGTAATGCCTAAATTGGTCAATTTCTCATTTTTTCAAAACGTCTGAATATTAGGACATGTAGGTGTTTCTGTTAAAAGTTTCATATTCTCAACTTCTCTCTTATGCTGCATTAGTATTAAGCAAATCCTTACCACTCAGTTAAGTTATTGTAAGCAATGACACTATTCTTCAGATACGGCTGTGGATTGACATTGCTTCCAAAGGCATATTTGAAGTGACCGTCCCTCACACGGTAAGCCTTTCTTCTTGATATTACAGAGCTAAGGATATCCTTAAGATGCTTCTGCAGAGAAAGAAATGTCTATTTATTGCTTGCAAAAAAAAACACCTCCTGAAGTATACAGTGTTGCCAAGCATATTAACCAATGCAACATGAAGATTGCAACATAAAGGTCACTGCGTGGATTCCCCCTTGCTTCTGGTCATCAATCTGGAATCCTTGCCTATCCCCAGGTATAGCTCCACTGTGAAAGCCCTTTATTTGGATGATGGCTTGCTCTCATTTAACCTTTGGACACCCATGTTGTTCCCTTAGATCTATAAGACCCAACTATAGTCAATGAGGTACTCAAGTTGACTCAAAAAGTTGATTCTGTCAAGTGTTCAACTCGCAACAACCTGCATGTGAGGAGCTAATGGAAGATGTTGCAAAGAACTAAATATACAAATATTTGTGGATTAAATTTGTCTGAATCTTGCAATCAAAAAACACAAACAAAAATCTGTGTTTTGCAGATTTTATTCATTTGTGGGAAACCTATATTGGTAAGGCAAATAATTTAGCAAGAATATGTTGTCGGAAATTCTAAGAGTCAAAATTACTAACTCCTGCACACGGAAACAAGTGAGAATTAAGAATGGCCACATCTCTTTCTTCCTATTTGCCTCTTTCAAGAATAAAGGAAGAGAGGTGACATCAAGGTTCTGGTCAGAACATCAAGAGGTGCTAAACCAGCAACATAGTCTGTCATCTCTTTCTTAGCCTCCAGGGTCATTTCCAAAAGTCCTTGAAGAAATTTTCCAGAATTATTCATTTTGATGAAAAAGTTAGATGGGCCCCTTCAAACTGTACATTTCACATATGAATAGAAAAGACAGGTGACATCATCACATAACATTTTTTTGGATTCTGCATTCTGCAGAGTGTTGTTATAAGAGAACCAGTCTGATATAGTGGTTAAGGTGTTGGCCTAAAAACTAGGAGATTGAGTTTTAATCCTGCCTTAGGTATGAAAACCAGCTGAGTGACTCTAAGCCAGCCGTCTAATAAATAAACTAAAAAAAAGTCCTTTTAAAAGGTTACATGAGGCACTGTCATTCTCTAAGATTCTGAATTGTAAATAAGAGGAAATAAATCACAAAATAAAGAAGCCATAGGGGAAAAGAGCTTGTCTGTTTATAATATTGATCTCAATTGAACTTCAGATAAAGCATAAAGTGATAAAAACAAAAGCTTTCTTTAAAAGCAAAAATAAAATTTCCCAAGAAAACAGACAGGCAAATCAAATTTATGTTAGCCCATACATTTGTTCCTTAAATAGCGCAATCTTACTTTGCCTACATATACTTACAACAAGAAAGTATTCAATCATGGCCATATGTGGAAAAGTAATCCCCCAAATTAATATTAATAAGCAGACAAAATAGTTTTCATAGGTCTGTTTTCTTGTAATATGTATATTCTTTTTGCTCATATTTTTAGAAAGGCAGATAATCAATGCTAAACTTCACATCATATACAAGGTATCTGAGTATTCATGACTAAAATTGTCATTGTGTGCAATCTCACCTCTACGGCATAGACAACAACTGTAACTGCTTCTTCAGTGACATTATCCAAGCCATGCTCATAAGCAGTGACAATCATCCTTCCCTCGAGTTGGCCCAAAGTGGGAAGCATCATTGTGTGTGAACAAAGCTTCAGGTCATCGTCTTCCTGGGGATCTTTCGCCACAAACTGCTGAGCTCCAGACAAGGGATTCTGGGGCTGGAACCGGTGCTGTAAAAAAACAAACAAACAAAAGGTTCCATTATCTCTAGACAACAACATTTAGAGTCAAAATATTGTGACCTCCGGTGAAGATGGCCAACTGACAATACGCCCAGGGAGGGCTCTCTGGGACTCCCTCTGGACTGTTGCTTTTTCAATTTACTAACAGAAGGAATTGCCTATATGACTCTCCTGAGTTAGGAAGAGTTCCTGAATCACCCCATAAGATCCTCCATACAGCAACAGTCTGCAAGGTAGCTTCAGGAGCTGCGCTTTGGAGTGAGTTGGTGAACAGCTGGGCGGGCGGAGCTCCTATCATTTTGTTGTTGAAAAAGCAGCCATTTTGGAATTTACTTTTCAAGCAGACAACAAGTTGTGCCTTTCATTTCTTAATCACTTTTAGGGATTATTATCTTTCTTAAACTAAAAGACGGTCTCTTCAGTCACAGCCTGTTATTCCTTTTTGAAGATGAGCCATTTGGCGGCCTTCTTTATTGTTAAATGACAAAAAAGAGGGCTACTGAAGGCAAGCTAAAATAAGAAAGCATAGAGTATATATTTTTTTTGTGAATTTTATTTTAGTATTTTTAAGTAATTTGTAGCTTGGTCTGCTTTGATATGGGGGGGGCTAAAACCTTCTGATTTTTATGAATTCTGATTGGTCAGCAATTCTTAAGTAACTTACAAAAAATCTACACTTTGACCACAAGAGGGAGCTAAGAAGATGGCGCATGGACTTAAGCAAATCATCAGAGGTGTGTTTGAAAAATTCTTTATAGATCAACTGTGTTCTAAGAATGTTATAAAAACTACTCAAATTGCTTCAGAGATGCAATTATGTGTAGAAAATTACCAAACCACTGAGCAATTTCACAAGCAGCTGACAATGCAAAGTACTCAATTGCAATTTTGGAATATAAACCTGACACCAAACTTTATTATGATAATTTAAGTATAAACCTTACAACACAATTGAAAGAAGAGTACCAAGAAAATCTGCAACTTTTAAGAGGGCACGTTTGGGATTTTTTCTTCATGCATATTAATAAGGTTGAGAAATCCTTGAGAAAAAGAGAAGTTTATAATTACTTTATAGACATTTTAGAGAAGAAAAAGATTTTATTTTATGAAGATAAGCTGGTAAGAATGACTTAAACTTAATGAGTTAATTGGAATTAGGATGGATTTTTATCAGTCTGATATATATAATTTTTATGTTTTATATTTATATGTATTTATATTTATAAGTTTTAAAGTAAAGTGGGGTTTAATGAAAGTACGTTTTTTCTTTATATACTGTATAATGCTTACGTAATTCCTAAAGCTTTTAAAATATTATTGAAAGTATGTGTGTTAAGAGGAAGTTTAAAAAAGGTGTATTAGAATTTATTGATGTTATAAATATTCTTAAAGAAAAGTTTAACGTTGGGAGTGATTTAAATTTAATGAGTTAATTGGAGTTAGTTGGATTTTTATTGACTTGATCTATGTAATCGGAAGAAAGCTTTAATGTAGTTTTGTGTTTTGTTTGTGCTTATAAAGAGGGTTTGAAAAAAAATTTCTTTCATATATAATTAAGTAATTTTTAAAGCTTGTAAAATATTACTGAAAATGAATTTTAAAATATGTATATTAAGAGGAAGTTGAAAAAAGATGTACTAGAACTTATTGATTATAAAAAATGTTTTAAAGAAAAAATTAGTTTTAAAATGGATGTAAAAAAAGTGTTTTTTCCCTTTAAGATTAAAGAATCTGAAAGAATATAGTGAATATTGTTAATATAAATGATAGTTTATAAAGATTAATAAGTGCAATTACAAACCACACACACACACACACACACACACACACACACACACACATATATATATATATATATATATATATATATATATATATATATATATATATAGCTAGAAATAGAGCTATAGAAATATATATATTTCCACAGCAAGGAAAAAAAAGCAGAGATGGTTAAATTGATTGCTTTATTTGAAGAATATATCTAATTATGTTTTTATTTTGAAATTGTTTATGGATTTTGTGTTTGTGATTGGAAAAAAGTGAAACTTTGATTCTGGTTTTGCTAATTAGATAGATTAGTTGCTATAGAAATGGCTAGTATAGACCAATATGTAAAAGTAAGAAGTTGAGCCTATAATATTGCTATATTCTACTGTGCTAAAGAGAGTCGGAAGTCAACGCCTTTTCTTTCTTTTCTTTTTCTCCCCTTCTACCTCACATATTCTCTTCCCTTCCCTTTTTTCCCCTTCCCATTATTTTTATTTTCCTTTGTATTTTATATTTTGATAAACTAACAAATTTGTAAATAGGAAAATGTTATGTCATTTGTTTGTACTGATTATCACTCAGCTATGGCCTAAAGTTAAAAAAATAATCATTTTTATATTAGATTTCATTACAGTACCCCCCATGATGCTAATCTGGACTAGGCAGATTTTTTTTATTATCTTCACTAAAAAAAATCTGAAACAATAATTAAAATTCAGTTTCTACCCTTTATGATAATGGTTTAAATGCCTTGAAACTAAACAGAGAGATAGCAGAAATAATTAAATCAGAGTCATCTCTGATGAAATAGGTGGCACATAAATTATAAATAAATAAATAAATAAATAAAATCACTATGAATGCTACTTTAGTGCCCAATTCCTTTTGCATAGCCATTCCCTACCCAACTAGAAAAACATAAATATTTTATACAATTACAGAAACACAAAGAAATGATATATTTACCACATTTGGGCCTTTGGGCCATAAAATACTCATAATAATGTCATTAGGTGCTGCCAGAAGATAGAATGATTGCAAATAACAGCATGACAAACTAACAACAATGATGCATTGGAGTATCTGCAAGAAATACCATTTGCCTGCAAACAAGAACTAGTAGGAGCACAAAATAGACAGAGTTATAAAAAATGAAGAAGTGTTCTGGGACCTTAAAATTCAGATCGACAACATAACACCCCAGACTTAATAATTGTTAATCAAAGAGACAAAAAGTCTGGATAGTGGATGTTACAGTACCTGGAGACAAGCAGAATAGAAGAGGAAGGATGGATAAAATCACAAACTACAAAGACCTGCAAATAGGAGTAGATCAACTGTGGTCAAAGAAAGCAAAGATAGTATTAACAATAGTAGGCACCTTGGGTGCAATCCCAAAATATCTGGAGCACCACTGGAACACCATTGGCACTGACAAAATCACCAACAGTCCATTGTAAAAGGCAGCTTTACTTGGAACAGCTTACATCCTGTGATGGTACCTTTAACAACCTTGAAGTCTATCGATTTGATTCCTTCCTGTGCCTTGCAAGAATTTACCAGGAAAGTTGGGTGTACTTGTGTATGTTTAGATTCCTTTCTTTCCTCCTCTACTGCCAGCTGCTGTTCTGGGGGAGATTCAAAAGGAAAGCCTCTGTCTCCCTCCTCTCTATTTTATCTCAATGGGAGAGAAATTGTCTGTAGTCAGGAATTTAGTCACCTAATCCTTCTAAGTTCCCCTTTAGAGATAAAACAGTTTAGTCTATGGGTTAACTGTGAGTTACTTCTGCTCTCTAAAGCTTCCACTGTTCTCACCAAAGTGAAGGCCCCTGCTTCACAAGGGTGTTGTCTAAGCAGTTTTGAAATGGATCATAGTGATTAGACAACCTTCCTAGCTCTATACAACAAACAAACCAAAAAGGTGGGCAGGAAAGGAATAAAAGTTTGCTGTCCTGTCCACTATCCTCTGTGGTGCAGAATTCAACCAACCTAGACTGCTCTAAGAAGGCATGGGCAACCAACATCCATATTATTGCCACTGCCCAATGGACAAGTCTATGCAGCCACTAAGAGTCAAGTTTGATTCAAGAGACACATTTTTCTTTTTCTTACCTGCCCACTCAGAAGGTCTCCCCTACCTCAGCAGCCCCAATTTTAAAGTGTACTGCCCATTACAATGTCTTAATTGCAATCTATGGATCCTAGTCTAGATCTGAAAAAATGAAGGGAATTCACTCAATTCTACCCTAAATTCTGGAAGACATCATTCATAGATTAATCAATAGAAACCATGATGGAAAAACCTGGAACTTTAAAGTAATAATGTTCTGAAACTCCCTGCCCAAAATTACCATCTAGCTCTCATCACATTTAAAAGTATTTGCAAGTTTTGGTTAAAATCACTTTACTTTTTGCAAATGTTAATGCTTGTTAGATTACTCTATCTGTTCCCACTATAGCTACAAATTTTGCTAATTTTATTGCCATTCATTTAATATATATGCTGTCATGAACATTTGCATGGGATAAAACAAGTCTCAGTTTTAATGCCATCTTTCTTATCTTTTTTATTACCATTCAGATCGTTGTAAAAGTCTTTCACATTTTTCTGAAAGTCTTTCAGTGACTTACATTAAATAAGAGAAATAAAGGTATGCAAATATTTCTGGTTGTGCTACAACCTAGGGCATCATTGCATATGTGCTATGTGGCTGTTGCCCAAATTAGAAGCAATGTACTTTATTACTCATGCTTTCCCATACTCTACTCTGTACTGGTAAAGAGGGAAAATTGGAAAGTGTAACAAATGCTTGTGGGTGTACCAGGTATTCTGGTGTGATAACAAGGACCCTGAAATGGAACTGCTGTGTGTTTCCAATTCTTATAAGAATAACTTACATCAAACTTCTGCCGAACCGAAGAAAACTTTTTCTTCCCTTTAGGCTTGCCCTGTTTTGGTGCAGAACCTCCTGTCCAAGGCAGAGAGCCAGCACCTTCTGAAATTAAGAAACAGAGAAAAACATAAAAGTTTTATAATTAGTACATTACCAAATCGTGCCCTCCCCAATTTAAGTATATCTTAGTTGTTTCCACTTCGCAAGCTATCTCTCTTAATCATCACCTACCCATTTCTTATCTTATCTTACTGTAAGTTAGATATTCTCATTTTCATTCCAGATGACTCAACAATGACATTTTAAACTGTACTTAACATGATGTTTTCTATCAGATAGAGCTAATGACCAAGTAAATTAAAAAATCAGCAGCACAGGTATCTCTTTGAAGTCATGTATTTTAGGCTACATTCTTCAGTAAACCTTTAAAATGTATCCTATTTATATTAGGGGGACTATAACTGATTATAATACCTACAAACAAAATAGCAATTATAAAACAGCTTTTACTGATTTGATCCACTGGGGAGAGCCAAGTTCTAGTTCATCCTCAGTCATCGAAGTTCACTGGGTGACTTTGGGCCAGTCACTGTCTCAGCCCAGCCTACTTACAGGGGTGTTGTTGGCTGCCTTGAGCTATATATGCCACTTTGATCCTGAACAAAAAAGCAGGATATTAAAAATTTAGCTAAGAATTAATTAAATGCAGTAAGGAAATTTGTTGATAAGTAAAATTACAAATATAATCAGATTCAGATTATTTAACGGAAAACTTGGGAAATGATCACTGTAATTAACAACCATCCTCCTTCCTCTTTCAATGCAATTCTGCTGGTAAGTACGTTAAGCAATTCCTCTGCACTGGTGGCTAAGGGACCAGGCAGTTAGAAACCAGGGGACTGTGAGTTCTAGTCCCAGTTTGGTCTAGTCTAGCCATGAAAGCCAACTGGATGGTGTCAGGCCAGTCACTTTCACTGCACCCAACTCACCACACAGGATTGTTGTTGTGGGGAAAATCAGAGTAGGAAGTAGTATTAGATATGTTCATCACCCTGAGTTATTTATAAAAATAATAGAAGTAAAATATAAAAGAAAAAAAATACACATTTGGATGAAAGTCCAAAATCCAGCTGTAACAGAATAGGCTTATTATAGTCTGCCTTCTTTGGGGCTGCAGTACTTCCTAGACAAGAAAATAAGACATCACGGATTGGTGCTTTCCTATTCATAAACACGATTAAGGCACAGCAATGAAAGTGCCAAGTTTGAGCCACTTTCAGGTGGCTAAAATGAAAGCAAAGAATTCCAAAAGAATCAATAAAATTGCAAACATCTTTATATAACTCTATGGGGTGACAGCACTGAAATACTGTGTATAATTCAGATGATTAATCTTCTAAAAATATACTGCAGTTAAAAATCCTTGTTCAATTCAAATAATAAAGGTAATTCCCTCGGAGGAAATACTGAGGAAGAAATTTAGCTTACAGCAGAAGTTCTCAAACTGTATTTTAATATAGGGCAATATTTTAATAATGTTTATTATCCTTAATCCAATATATAGGCAGGTTTATATATATATAAATAATTATGTTATATCATATTAGACAAAATCTTCATGAAGATGTCCTGATGTCTGACCCAAGTATGCAATTCATAGCATTTGTCTGATGTGTGATATCATCACACATACCACTGTTTAGCTCCCTCTGGGATGCCTGTTCTCCAAGTATTAATTCCAAGCCCTAATGTTTGGGAGAAAGGAAAGGAAAAATTCATCTCCAGAGTTTGGTAATCTGATAAAGAAAAGGAGAGAAGGGGGGGGGAGAAATGCCGATCTTATTTTCATTTGTATTCTTTAGTGCTATATAATTTATCATCTGTAAATCCACTCTTCTGCAAATTGATTCAGCCAAGCCTGCTACCTAGCTGCTGCCACATACGGTAGTCATTGTGCATTTATTAGAAGTCTGTAGTGTGGCACTTTTGAGTTTTCATTTATGTTGATAAGGCACTTTTGAGTTTTCATTTATGTTGATATGTCATGAAATAATTTGGAGTTGAGCTAAACTTGAAGGAGATCTTATTAATTAATTAGATTTATATCCTGTCTCAACAGCTCACAAGAAGCCATACCTCTTGGTGAATCTGCCATGATTGTAGCCCACACAACCAAACTCTTTGTTCTACTAAGGGTAAAGCCCATTAGAAGATTTTCCCATAGGAGAGAGAAAGTGGGGGGTGCCAAGCTATCAAAGGGAAACTAGTGTTTTGGAAAACAAATATCTGGGAAGAAAGAGAAGTACTTTCTAGAGGAACAGCCAGCAACCTGTGATCTAGACAATGCTAGCCTTTGAAGACACTGCTGTTATAGTACTGAACGAAGTTGGTTGGTGTACTTTGGATGGGTTGGGTTCAGGTTCAAGGATAGGCCAGGATCATTCTTGAAGTGATCATTAGTAGGAGGAGCTGAAGACCTCCTGGGCAATCGGAGACCAGCATGAGAGAGAACCTATTGGGGGGGGAGCCAGAAGAGAGGAAAACTGTTCTCCCAGCCCAAAAAAAAATAAAATACTACCATCAGCCTCAAAAAGAAAGGAAACCAGCCAGTAAGTTTAGATCTATCTTATTTCTCAATAGAAAATAGATAGAGGATGTTGAAGTAGAACAGGTTGCATATTTGTTAAGCCAACATTACATGCATATATACAGAGAAAATGCAGAGATGCTGTGTTTTTCATGAAATCCTTAGAACACACAAGATGCACATTCAGGAATTCAAAGTAGTATTTATAAATCTCCCTCCCCTTATTTTTCCCAATTACACCCCTATGAGGTCTAAGAGCAAAGTCTTCCACAACCACCTACTCTCATCTGATTTGGATCTTCAGATATCATTATGCCTTACTATGTGTTACTATTTATCAAATGTATATGGTACCTAGCTTTTGTCTGAAAGCTCAAGATCCCATATATTAGTGTATCTCCCCTTTTTATCCCCAGGAAAATGTTAAGAATTCAGTTGATCAGACAGGTGGCCCAGAGTCACCCAAAAAGCTCTGTTGGCAAGTAAAAGCTTGAAAGTCAAGTCCCCTGATATATAGATTCGTATACAATTCAGTCATAGAGAGAACTGTATAGTTTTGATTCTTTTCCCAGTAAAGGTTTGTATTGTGCAACGAATGTATTAGCATTTCTTAGGTACTGCTACCAATATTCTATATTTGTTAGCCTTGGGAAAAATGAGTGAAAAGGATACTCATGAGATTTCTCTTTCCTAACTGAGCAATTAGGAAATCAGCAATAATTCTCTTACGTAACAATATACTCCCTATTTGCTAATTCAGTTAGTTAGTGAGTCCACAAATATTGAAATAGCCTTTATCATTTGTCCTTGGCAAAGACAACAATCCATATAGAAAGGCAGTATCAGAACCAATATTTAAAAACTATCAAAGACAGCAAAATATCTTGCAGGCTCCAGAAATATTCATCTATTGTATGCTTAAGTAAATTTTATGACCCATGGTTAGAGCTCAAGAGTCTTTTATACAGAGACCTGATCATCTGACTGGATGCTTACTTGGTGAAGGGATTTATAATGGAGAAGCGAAGAGAGGCTGACAGTTCAAAGACTGTGTCTGTGCTGGGAGAGCGGCGGCGGCAGCGTTCGGCGGCGGCGTTCGGCGGCGGTGGCGAGAAACGGGCGGTGCGACCCCGCCCGTCCAGCGTTGGCCTGCGGCTGGCCTCCTTCAACCCCGCCGGGGGTGGACCTCACCGGGCGGGCGCAGGCCGGGCTGGGCCTTGGGGCCTGCTGGGCTCGTGGCGGCGCCGCCGGGAGGAGCGCCGGTTTCGGGATGGCCGTGACGGAGTCTCTTTTGCAGTCTGGCTGGCCTTCCATTTTGCTTGTGGGACCGGCTGTTTTTGCGCTCCGCTTGTGGATGAAGCAATCGCGGTCCTGGAGGGGGGCCAGGGGGGCCACTTCGCGGCTTCAAGAGAAAGACGGCTGTTTAGCTGGAATCAGTCGCTCCGGCCACCATCTTTACCATCAACCCATGTTCTTCCACTTTGGATATATTGTTCTGTTTGGGCTCTCCCTATTCTGACTATCCAGGAAGCATATATGGGCTTATACCATTATATGCTGGCTTAAGGGACTGTGGCCAATGCTTATTGATTTTGTTTAACTTTTAATCACGTTACCTGGCGACTGACCTCTATGCTTTGCGAGAGTCCCCGCTCGCGCAGCTTTGGCCCTCAAAGTTAACGAGGGCCCACCTTGAGGAGGGGTTTTTAAACCAAGAGAGGTGGCAAAAACGGAGGCTAAGGGGATTTTTAGTTAGGTTTTTAATTCGGATCTTAAGGGGTCCCAGGGAGGGGGGTGGGACGGTGGACNGGCTATGGTTCCCGGGATTGGGGGAGGGGAGCATTTGACGGAGGGCAGTACCATCACGACTGTGGTTGGGAGAGGCAGATATGGCGGGGGCACAGGGCCGTATCAAATATTGGGAGCACGCCCCCGCTGTGTGCAAGCTGTGGCGTGCTCCGGCCCTCATAGCCCCACCTGCGTCTCTGGAGGTCTGGGAATTCAGGGCCTGGGCTTCCAACTGATGTTGTGTAACGCCAGGTCCGTGATGAACAAGGCTCCCCTTATTGCCGACTTGGTCTCAGAGGGGGACTCGGACCTGGCGGGTATTACGGAGACCTGGCTGGGTCAAGAAGGGGGGGTGCCCCTCGTTGAAATGTGCCCGCCAGGTTACCGTGCATTCCATCAGTCGAGAGCCCAGGGTAGGGGTGGCGGGGTGGCGGTTATTATTAGGGAGGTCCTGGACCCGAGGGAGACCACTGTGCCGCAGACTGTCGGTTGTGAGTCCTTGGGTGTGAAGTGGGGTCATGGGAGGCAGTGGGGCATGCTGATAGTGTACCTGGCTCCCCGCCACGTGTCGGCAGCCCTACCCGAGCTTCTCGGGGTGATCGCCGAGATGGCGGTTGGGACCCCTAAGCTGTTGGTTATGGGGGATTTCAACCTGCTGTCGGTAGGCGAGACGTCTGAGGTGGCTCAGGAGTTCATGGCCTCCATGACGGCCATGGACCTGACCCAACTAATTAGGGACCCTACTCACACCGGAGGACATACGCTGGACTTAGTTTTTGCCTCCGGCCAGTGGTTGAGTGATCATGGATTAGGGGACATAGTGGTTGAGCCCCTGTCATGGTCTGATCACTCGCTCCTTCGACTGGCCTTCCCGACTGCTACACCCCACCACGGGGAGGCGGACCCAGGAGAAATAAGATGGTTCCGCCCCAGGCACCTGATGGATCCTGAGAGATTCCAGACGGAGCTTGGGCCAATACCTGTGACTCCGACCCATGGCTCGGCGGGGGACCTGGTGGCCGCCTGGAATAGGGCGGCCGGTGGGGCCTTAGACCGGGTCATGCCACTGCGGCCTCTCCCCGTCGCCGGACCACCTGGGCTCCCTGGTTTTCCGGAGAGCTTAGGGGGATGAAGCGCCGGAGGAGACGCCTAGAGGGTGTTTGGAGGACTACCCACTCCGAGACCGACCGGACAAGGGTAAGGTCACATTTAAGGACTTACCTAGTGGCGTTGAGGGCAGCGAAGCGTAACTACTTTTCTGCCCTCATCGCGTCTGCGGGAAACCGCCCTGCCGCCCTTTTTCGGGTGTCCCGCTCCCTCCTACATCAGGGGGCACAAGGGGCCCCCTTGCAAGGGCGGGCAGAGGAGTTTGCGAGTTTCCTGCAAGATAAAAT
>NW_015386370.1:567725-604404 GCF_001527695.2 Protobothrops mucrosquamatus | reverse complement strand
ATCTGAAACTCTAAAATTTTAAATTGGGTATAATTTTATATTATTATAGTGGGTTTTAGGACAGGACAAATAATTTAATTAGTTTTGAATATTTTTAAATATTATGGTATTGCTGTTTTATTAATGTGCCTGTTCACCGCCCTGAGTCCCGCAAGGGAGAAGGGCGGTATATAAATCAAATAAATTTGAATTTGAATTTTGCAGTAATACACTTGAAAAGGTAGCAGCAACATCATTGAAAGCCTCAATAAGATGTTGTGAATTGCAAAAGCCTCGTACTAAACAGCCTTCAAATATTTACATTGTAGATTACCATTTTTATTGTTATGAAGCAGAGGTTTATTCAAACCTTCTGCCTATGATGGAGGCAGAAAGTTTCAAGATGACAGAGATTGGGGGGGGGGGGTAGCAATGGGGAACCTCCGCATGCAAAGCAGATATTTAACAACAACACTGTTTTCTCTTCCAGTACCTAATGAAGAATATTACAATTTGGCTGCATAAAAACATCATTTATTCCAGATGAATACAACTGAGCCACAATTAAACAGTTTAACTGTTTTTCTAGGGCAAAATAGTGCTACTCATACCCAAAACACATTAACTCTCTCAGATCCAATAGCTTAATTTTCATTTTTGAAAAAAAATGCATCATTTTCTTTGTGGGTTCCCCCCCCCTTAAGGATGAAGTAAACCATCTGTTCGTATTTAGTGTATCCTTTATAGTTTGTATCAAGTTTTCGTACTGGATTTCTAGTGAGCTGTCTGTCCATTGTGAACTATACTGGTACAAAAACTGCACATTGCCAAGGGATAACATTCATGATCAGATAACTAGTATGAGTAGAGAAATTCTTCTTTATGCATCTTTAATTCTTATTCTAGTGAGACTCAGAAACAGTTATACAAATTAATATAGCATTCACAGGAGTTATCAGGAAATCCTAGACATCAACTGTTTCCTTATTTCAGAAGATACATTTCTATATAATTTAGTCATTAAGGACACAATGTTTGATGTTTAGCATTACCTGAAAGGAACCACACATTTAGATGTAAGGCAGAGGTAGAAAATGTATATTACATGCCTTTTCACCAAAGGTGAACAGAAAAAGTTAACAATAAAGAAAGAGTAATACATGAGTAGTATTTTTATTACGGAATTACTGGAGCACTATCTCTAGTCTTCTGATGCTAGATACCTAATTCTCCAGCACTTCTATGAGAAATAATCCAAGTATTAGAAATATATTATTAGTTTTAAGATATTAGAATAATACAAATCAGAGTTTTGTTCAGCAGATTATTCTAGGAAAGCAAAAAGATTCAGACACATAAGGTAAGATATTATTCGCAACATTCTATTTTTTTATTAATCTAGCTGCACACTGGACTTTGGGTTCCTCAAAACCACATTTTCTTATGTTGGTTCTGAACTGTAACCTGGATCTATCTTTTTTTATTTTGGTATGCTTCAAAAATGGTTCCAGTTACTAAGATTACTAGAGGTCATCTTTAGAAGGGTTTTGCTCTAAGAGGACATAAATGTTCTAAATATAAAAAAAAATCCTAGGACAACTGGAAAATGAAGTTTTGCTTTATGGAGGTTGTACTGCTAATTCTCTTAGGTTTTTGCCAAACGTGTCTTCAGAATAGCTTCTCCTGCTCCTAAATGCACTGCTTTGCTGTCCCTATGCATCTCCTGCAAAGCACTTGTTCATCTTATACAGACACTAAGATGAATATATTGTCTGTAATTATATAAACATTATCTGTATTAAATCATTAGCACCACACTGAAAATCTTTCTATGGAAATCATATCATTTCAAAGTTCTACCTGGAAATTTCTGACTCTGGGTTACACATGCCTGTGATACAAGAGTTGCAATATCCTAATCTAACAGCCCCTTTGTGTACTAAAGGTGTAGCGTGGATTGAGCAATATCACTTTGGTATGGCATGTCCACTGTTACCTTCCACCTACAACTAAAATGGGTGTGTCAGTTACACTAGAAGCTGGCAAAGCAATTTCAAGGGACTGATAGTGCTATTATGTGGAAACTATGCAAGTATGGCTTCCTTTTTTCTACATATTCTCTTTAAAAAAAATAGTGTTGGTTTCATGCTAGAGGCCTGAAGACCACCTACACTTAAGGGGGAGCTTATACTGTATATAGTCATGTGAACAAGTTCACCCCATGTAAAGTTTGTTTCTTTTTAACATATGTGGACATATGCTATTTTATCTTTATTCAAGCAGTATATGACTAATTGACAGAAAGTATGAAAATTGACTTGCAATAGTAGCAAATATATGTAGCTCGGGTGTAAGATAAGAGTGAAGGTTCGTCCTCTGGGCTTGTGGGTTAGTTTCCAAACATTTCATTACCAGGCTAGGTAAAATCTTCAGTGGCATTTAGGATAAAACTGACTTTCAATAATTTATTCAACAAAAATAAACAGATATTCTATTTTCTTCTGTAGAAAAAAGAAGTACACCCTTGGCTCTAATAATTGGTTTTGTCCCCTTTGGCAAGAATAATACCTCAAGTAGGCCTTTCTTTATAATGGTCTACCAATCTCTGACTTCAACTAGAATTTTTTCTCTCTGCTTCATGCTGAATTTTTTTCAGCTATGTGATGTCTCAGGAGTTTCTTGCATGCACAGCACATTTCAAAGCACCCCTAGCAATTTAATGAGATTTAGATCCAGGCTTTAATTTAACCATTCTAGGGGGGGAAAACCGTTCCCCCCCCCCAGCCATTCCTTGATGGATTTAACAGAATGTTGAGGTCATTGTCATGTTGCAAGGTCCACTTTCCATTAAGCTTCAACCTTCTAGCAGAAAGTCTCTCATTATCTTCCAACACCCTGTAGTACAATGAAGAATTTGTAGTAGATTCTTTTATAGTGAACTATTGAGATTATCATGCAGCAAAGCAGCCTCAAACCATAATATTTCTACCACGCTTTATAGCTGTTAACAGGTTCTTCTGGTCTTTGGTTTTTGCCAAACATGTCTTCAAAAATTACTGGCAAATAACTGTAATTTTGCCTCCTCATTGTTTCAGAAGTCCTGATCTTAGATCTACAGCAAAATTTATACAGGTAGCTCTCAACTTACAACAGTTCATTTACTGGCTGTTCAAAGTTACAACGGCACTGGAAAAAGTAACTTATGACCATTTTCCACACTTACAACCATTGCAACCATGTCTATGGTCATGTGATCAAAATTCAGATGCTTGGCAATTGATTCATACTTATGATGGTTGCAATGATGTGATCACCTTTTCTGACAAGCAAAGTCAATGGGGAAGGCAGATGCACATAACAACCATGTTACTAACTTAACATGTGCAGTGATTCACTTAACAACTGTGCCAAGCAAAGTTGTAAATGAAGGAAACTCACTTAACAAATGTCTCACTTAGCAACAGAAATTTTGGGCTAAATTGGGGTCTAAATCAAGGACTACCTGTACTTGTCCTGATACAGCAAAGCTCTCCCATGTAGATCTAATTTACACCACTTCTTTCTAATGGTAGACTCATGCACTTTGACATCAATAGTAAAGAGAGCTATCTGTAGATCTTGTGATGAAATTCTAGAGTTCTTAGAGACTTTTAAGCCAAGTTGGCAGTTGTTTGAAATCTTTTATACTTGTAGCTGATTTTCTGGACAGTGGAATGATTGGTGACCAATTGTTTGGCAATCTTTTTAAACCCGTTCCCAGATCCTGAAGGCTTCAGAGAGTTCTTTTCAATTTAGCCATGGTGATACCACACCCTTCAAAAACAAAGAGTAAATGAAACTAAATGTTTTGAGGTTTCAGTAAAACGGGTTCCTCCTGGATATTCTTTAACCATGTTCTAATCATTAGCCCTGACCTGATTCTAATTTCAGGTATTTGAGGTAATGATAAAGATGGGGTATATTTTTTTCTACAAGCAAAATTTGCATTTATATTTAAATTACACAATGGAGTACAAAAAATGTAGTCAATTGATATGTCCAAAGAGCTGTATTTTGAAATATGTTGAAAAAGTCAAACATTTCAATGGAGTGTACTTTTTAACGTGACTGTAACTTTAGATATGTTATTATGTTCCTACATGTTTATTCAGCTTTCCGCTTTGTTTCTGAGAGATCCAAGGAAACAAAACCAATATATTCATCTTGTCGAACTTCCTAATCAGCCTGTTCACCGCATTAAGCAGGACACATGAATATCCTCTATGGCAGACGTGTCAAACTCACGACATCACGTGACATCGCACGACGTATCAGGACAGTTTTGCCATTGCTGGCAATGGGGTGGGCGCGGCTTCCATGTGATGTGTCTGGCCCGCGGGCTGGCAGTTTGATACCCCTGCTCTATGGCTTCAATCCTTGTTCCAGTTCAGTTTTTTTGCTTTAACAGAAGTTCAAGCCAGTAATTTGAAGATAGCCACTGCAGCAGATGTGTCATGTGTAGTGCTAAGTGACTGTATTCAGAAGGTCTAAACTCTTATAACAGAAATAAAAAAAACTGGGAAGAGTCGGGGGCTGCTATTCAGTGTTTTCATAGGCCAGGGGGCCACAAAAAGCTCTCATGTTACCAGAAGGGGCAACCAGATTTTTCTGGCCCATCTTTATATTTTGGGGAACTGAGACTGGAAATCAGAGTGAGAGATATCTAGAATAGAAACTGCTTCTATTCTCACTCTGAGCTGAGTCCAACCTGAAAAAATAGTCTGAAATTTCTGTTTTTAAGGTAATGAGGGATACGTGGGTAAAATTTAATAATGAGAACATTGTTTGTTCCCATTTCCATCTTAAAATCCAAAATACATGTGAAAAAAACAACACTGACACTGATCAATTTCTGGAAAGTGAAAAAGCACTATAAAGCTAAATATCTTAAAATGATATAGATGAACTTTTTAAAATGTGACCCAATACTCATACAGCATGAAATGAACATTAGAATTACCATAAGTGAAACACACTACAGGTCTCTCAATCCAGATGCAAAATAATTAGTGGCTTACCTGGTGCAGAAACCAAGATCTGACATCGTGTAAGAATAGCTAGCAAGAAGTCATTGTGAAAATGGACTGCCAAAATAAAAGACATGATCTGCATTACAATTATGACAATAATTTTTATTAGGAAACATAAATTTGCATTAACTTCATAAATTTGCACAGAAGATATAATAGCATTTTCCAAGTCCAATACCAGGCTCCTAATTTAGCAACTTAAGATTTTCAGCTTTTATCTTCTAAAAATTCTTCAAGGGTAACTTTTACTATGGTAAATTCTTGTAAAGTATTAAGAATTATGAGGCATGATAAACATTTCAAGGCTAAAAAAAATGGTCTCATAGTTCCCACAGTCCACTTTTTAGTAACTAAATATAATTGAGATACTGTATATTTCAAAGCATTATAATTAATCCCTAGACATTTGAAACTGAAGAATTCAGAAAACTAGGTGAGCAATTCAGAATTTATTTTCATACCACTGTCTTGAGTGAGAAGTCTCCGAGCTTCCAAATCAAATTCTTCTTTGCTGATTTTTTGTTTAAACCATAGTTTCAAATTAGCCCAGTACCTGTGCAAGATATCAATAATGAATTATCAATAATGTATTTATCCTTTTAAAAGTTACCTTTTTCCTCTCTAGTTGCTTTATGAGAGAGTATCATAGTTTCACAGAATTCTTATAATTGCAAGAAAATATTTAATCAGCAGAAGAATCTCAATTGCAACCAATAGATTTGAGGTTATAGTTCATCTTGTCCTAAGACAGGGAAGGGTAATCTTTTGATGGCCAAGAGTGTAGGGAGGACTAAGAACCAAAATATGAGTGGGGCCACATTAAATATTGTAAAGTTGGGTTTAGAGATATTGGGATTTTTTTTATAGTGATACATCTATGTTAGGGCCCACACTATACTTTTTATGTTTTCCACCTTCAGTTAGCCAGAGAGGACTATAAAATCTTAGCAAAAAAAGACAGTATAAAGGTGTTTTGAAGAGTGCAGTTTGCCCCACCTATCTTAAGGAAACAATGTACTATCACCCAACATATTCCAGTTACAGTACCTTAAAAAATTATTGGAGCTTATTTCACAAAAAGGAAAATGCGGATTATGTTCTTTCTACTTTTACCCTTGGCAGTAAATCTCTTGTTGCCTATTTCAAACATGGGAAAAGGTCAGGTATTTATTAAATGAGCATGCACAACTTGGAATTTTTCAGAATCTTAGCTATATATTTCTAGATTTTGTAGAGAAATATATTATGTGCATATTTATTGTAAAATGAATAATATTCAGAATGTGGAGGATCATATTTGTTATGTTTTCCTGTCATTGGCCCTAAAAACAACAGACTGCTTTTAACTGTAACTGAACATTAGTTGAGGATAAGAATGAGTTTATTGGACAATACTAACAGATGAGAGAAATCATAAAGGACAGTAGAACTGGTAAGAAAAAATAGGAAGAAGATATGATGTTTTATGATTATAAACCCTCTGCACTCTGTCAAGGAGGATTTAAAAAGCAGAGATGAAAGGGAAAGTTAAAAGGGAGACCATCCAATGTGAAGACATTCATGAGATGGAAGTTTTGAGGATCAGAAGTCCTTATTCTGTATTAGGGAACTTCTTTTGCCTCTATCTTAATTTTTGCTCCAAATATTTGAAAACACTTTAAAAGTATGTTCCAAAATGAAACTGTCCTCCACTGACAGTCTACGTTTTCACTGATTTTTTAAGTAAAAAATATACTGTTTTGCTATTTGGAATCTGGACATTTGGGTAAAAATCTTAGGTGACTACCGGTATAAAAGTACTGTACAGCTAAATAATCAACAGGGGGAGCTCAAATTCTGCCTTTAAAAATGTCCTATATCTTGACAAAAAAATTTAAGAAAGAAGTTTGAGAACTCTGCTGCAAAAGAAATTACATATATGACAAAAGAATTTGCAGCAGAACATTTATTATTAATCTACATTTGTATTTCATGTACAAACAACTGAATAGCAATATTGATAAAATGTTTTATTCAAAGATCTTGAATGCCCAGATCCCCCTAAAATGAAGCATGTCATTTCATCAACTTATGTTCACATCAGTGAAAATGTTCAAGTTCTGTGAATTTTGAATTGCATCTGGTTAATCATAATGCCTGTTGTTTGCTGAAAAGATACTTTTTTGGAAATCAGTTGCAGTGCCAATTTAAAAATAAATGTGTCCTTGATTGCAAAAATATCAATTCAGATGAGCCTATCTATTAATAAAAAAAATGATAGATTTTTCATTGGAACCCTAGGATTGACCAAGATTCTCTGTTGGGATACACAAAGCCCCTCATAAAGAGGGCATGGAAGAGGGTAGTGGTTATGATAATTAAGCCAGTTAAGGTTTGTAATGCAGACCAGCCTTTCAAAAAATTGTTAAAAGACTACCTAGTTGCCCAGCAAATATTTCCATGCCTGCTGGCAATAACTATCTAATACTGTTTTCTCCTCCTCCTACATAGTTTTCTTCACTCCCTTTATTTATAAGATAGGGAATGATCAGGAATCAGATAGCAATTTTTCCAACTCTTTTTTTTAATCACCATAGAGTAGACTAACACAGCTTTACTCTTATAAAATTTAAAAATAATGTATTTAAAATAATAGTTAATTGTATCATGATATATCACTGAAATACTGAATAGGCATGAAAACAGCAAAATAATACAGTGAAACTGGCAATTAAGTTACCAAGACAAAATACTCTCTACAAAGCAAAGATTGAAAATGACAAATTAGGATCCCAAAAAGAAAAATTTCAGTGTCTCTGGGCAAATGATTATAACATAAGTAGAACTATAATTTGGTAATTATATTTCTATGATGCAGTCTAAAATTCAATTTACTTTTTTGCAGCTATATTACAATTTTAATGTTTTCAATCAAATTCTATTGCAATTTTTTCAAAAGTATTATTAAGACAGGGATTGTACATTCTATACTACATAGGATAGCTGGCTTGTTTATTTTTGTATATGCATTAAACCTTAGTGGCTTATTTGGGCCTGACCTCTAAAAATCAAGTTACATTAATTTATTGCAGGAAACTAGAAACTTGTGATATTTTAGAGACAGACCTTCATATGTCTACTCAGAAATAAGCTGCTGAATTACTTCCAGGGTATATAGTATTGCTGCTTTACAGAATTAGGTAAGATATTTCTGTAAATGTGGGTGCAGTAATTAGATAGATATTTCTGTAAATGTGGGTGCAGTAATTTTTAGGCAGTGATTCTACATATATTTGATTTAAAAACTTTAAATTAATGTGCACATGACTCTGTATCAGTCTCCAAGGTGCACAAAACCACCTTTGAGAATTTGTGAAGCACTTGAGAGTGGCTACATAAGTCCTAGTTAAAATTATGATTGTGATGTCTTGAATAACTTAAAGCCTAAAGAGTCGGATGCTGTACCTTAATGATTAGTTTCTACCACCTATGAGCAGCAGATCTTTCATCCTTCCTAATCAACATTTCGTGGGGGGGCGGAAGGAATATTTGTATTGCCGAGCAGGTTGAAATAAGGCCTGCCTATTCGGTTCTGAAGAAAAATAAAATGAAAAGTAGAAAAATATTGTTCGAAAAGGGCAATGGGTTTATACACGGAGAGTAGAGGGCTGATTGGGCATCCACTTATGCTCGAGCTTAAAAAACACCCGGTGCAGAGAAAATCGAGATCGATGCTTCTCGGGCCAACTAGGCCTCAACTGCAAAAATACGGCTTAACGAAGAAACGACGCGGGGGAAAAAGAAAGGCGCCTGATGTTCACTTACTGCTTTACATTTTCGCCCAAAGCTTCGCTCAGGTTTTTCTTAGCCACCTCCAGCTCACTCACGTAAGTCGCCATGACAGGCTCTCGGCAGCATGCACCCGCCCGCTCTCATTTTACTGCCCGCGAGGCCACGTCAACCTCAGTAGCAATTGTCACCGCTTAATTTGATTCTTTGTTTCGCAACTCCTGGCCGTACGGCAACGTAACTGGAAAGAGTCTCTCCGATTCCAAAAAGACTCTAAACCGAGTTAAAATTAGATCACGTGAATAACTGTGATCACCAGATCCTATTAGCTGCTAACTTGAAAAAAACACTTCATTCTGGAAGCCATTCGGTATCTTTACCAATCGGATTGCAGCCATAAACTTTGCTCACGCGATTTTTTTTAAAGAGCAGAGAATAGCGCAGGCCAGTAGGACTAAATCCAGGGACGGTGTTCGCGAATGAGACTTTCTAATAAGTGGCTTCGCATTGCTTCGTCCATCGTGATCTCAACGCTTGCAATTCATTCAAGATTTCCTTTAAGGGGGAAGCCATGCCATCTCCCCCTTCTCTAGTGTGACGCGATGGCGCTAGTCGCTTTCATGTTTCATTTATTTGTGGGCCGAAAGGAAGTTGTTTAGTTCAAAACAATTTAAATTAATAGCAATTTTAATTGCAATCCTAAATATTTGATTCAGACCTTGAACTGAACATGTAATCCATTAGGCTGTTTTATAAACTCCATTTTTACTTGTACGCTCTGCGCTCTCGCCAGTCTTTTAACATTTCCCAGGCTGCCTCCAATTGGAGATTTTTCCTGGGGTTGAGGCGGCGTCGATTGTTTCTGCAAACACCCCTCCCCCTCCCCATTACTTGCTCCTCCGATTGCCTGACGTTTTAGCCTTTCTCCCCAATTATGCTTGCAATTATATGAATATTGCCAAGAAGCATCGTCGTGCAACATAAGATGACTTTGCTTCAGAATCGGAAAACATATCCAACCCTAGCCGTAAACTTCCCTTCCTCCGCACCTACTATAAAAGCGACGTTCTGCTAGAGTAAGTAACCCTAACAGCGGAAGATTCCAGCAGCTCCGCCCCTTAAGCCCCGCCCCCCCCGGTAGGCTCTGTGCGTCCTGCTATTACTTCACTCCTTCCACCCTGCCTTTCGGGTGTTCGGACGCCACTGAGCAGCTTTCCCGCTGTTGCAGAAACAGTCTAGGTCTAGGACCATGCCGGGCCTGCTGCTAGGAGATGAGGCGCCTAATTTCCAGGCTGATACTACGCACGGTCCCATCCGCTTCCACGAATTTCTGGGAGACTCGTGAGTATGAGAGGCGACCGTGGTCGCTGGGTGAAGGCTGCACACTTAGTAGGGTTACTCTATTCCAGAGGCTCCCAACCTTTTCTATACCCCGCACCCCTAGAACGCTTCTGATATATTCTCGCACCCCTTACAAAAGTTCGAAATAACGGCAATGAATTATGCATATACACTATAATTTTGAAAACCCACGTTTTCGCAGCCCCGGTTGGGAACTCCTACTCTATTCGGTGGTCCTCGCTTGATAGGACCGCTTTGCCATAGAGCTTTTGCTCCTTTCCTTGGTGGGAGAGTTGGCGTAGAGCCGCAACCGCAGGCGGAAAAACGGCGCTAGAGCAATTAAAAGGGCTGCGGCATCTTCGTGCAAACCGTGGATAATTGTCTTGGGTGGAGGGCGGGGATATCTATCCTTAGCTAATTACCTCCAACGACTGAAAAAGGCAAAGTAAAACTTTGACTCTGATCCCTCTCCCTTCTGCCAAACACTTGCTTTAAAAATAAGCAATCTGGACTCTCCAGTAGTTGCCAAACTACGGCCCGGGAAGTTCGGCTATACTTGGGAGTGTTACTTGAGGGTCTGTAGCGCCCAAAGTTGCCCAATTCTGCCTGGGAAGGAACAAGAGAGGGTAACAGCCAATAACGGTGGAGCCTGCCGGTTACTTATCTTTCATCCCATCCTTAATAGTTGCAAGATGTCCTGCAGGGAAAAAAATGTTTTACACATAATGCATTATTGTGCCTTTAATGATCTGTCTTCTTTGAACTTAGCTTATAACCTACCATGAAAGGTGGAATGTAAATTCTAACAATGAAGGAATAAATTGATTGTTGAAATATCTACAATATGAAAGAAGTGGACATTATTTAATTCTTACTTCCTAATGCTGGAATACAGAGTCCCATTTAAATTGGTGGGAAGAAGAGAAAAGAAAATCATTCATGCATTGCATAGGTTGTATTTATTGTCACAAAATGTGGCTTTCAACAGAGTTAATATATCAACTAGCTCTAAATTCTCAGAAACCTTTGAGCAAGTTACTGAGAATATATGCTGAGAAATGATATTGTTCACATCCTTTTGAATTTTCTAAACGGCTTTGTCCACAAAAATGAACTGAATGGTGGATTAGATAATCCTTGGCAAAGTTTTCCTATGCTGCGCTTTTGGTAAGCGGGTACATTGTGCTTAGCTTGGAGATCTTCAGAGTTTCTTAATTTAACCTTTATTCTTCTATCCTTCTAATTAAATGTATTCTGTAGCATGAAGTGCCGCTACTGTACATGGTATGTGCTATTCACATTTAGGATGTACTGTATAATATCACAATAACTGTTGATCCAAAGTAGTCAATCTCTTTGAATTATTGGAGACATATTTGGAATTTTGAGAAAGTTGAAGTTCCTCTTAGTAAAGGTTGCTGTAGGGAGGGAACGCCTCTTCATTTGGTAGTTACCATGGTAAATGTGGCCAATGGCAGAACACCCCTTTATTAGAAGGCAAACTAGTAAGATTATTCGGAGCCACTTCCTGGTCTACTAAGTGTTGTCTACTGCCCTATCTTAATTTTTTTCTTTTTTCTTGAGTGAATTGACAGATTTTCAGGAAAGTACTGAGCAAACACCTGTCTTATTTTTATTTTCTAAAAAAACTCTCTGAGCCCTATTTTTGTAAATAAAGATGATGTTAGAAGGAGAGGTTTTGTCAGCTTCCCTCTTTTTAACTAAAGGAGATTTTTAAAAAATCCGATGGGACCGGGAAGGATTGTGGTATTCTCTATTCCTGTTGTGGTTAGAGACAAGCAGTTTTTCTTTGGAATCTGGGTAGAAAACTAAGAATACTTTAATTACATTGGGGAATCATTACTAAGCATGTTGATTTTGTAGGTCCCAATTAGGTCTAAATTACAGTTTCTTTTACTGTATGAGCTTAATGAATGTTTTAATTGATTGCAATCTAGTTCATTAGATGCTTATATTATCCACTTGAGAATAGTGTTACATATACATTAGGCTTGGTGCAGTCCTTCAGATTCAATTTCAAAAAGGGGGGGCAACATAATTACTATAACAATTTTAAAGTAGACTATATTTTCTTTGGATTTATCCATGCATCCCAGGAAAAGATGTAGATGCTTTAAAGAAAATGAAGGCCCTTTAGTTTCATGCCCAAACTGTGCTGTTGTCCTTCAGATTAACCCAAAAGGTTAATTTTGCTTCTCACTTCCTAATTGAGGTACTGAACGTTTTAAGTTTACTATGTAATCTGATGACCATTTGGGATTTGGTTATAACTTTGGTTATAGGACACACAGTCCTATCAAATAAACATTGTAATCACCATTTCTTGTTTTGCCTGGCCCGGAAAACTGGTTATAATTTTGATGTATGGACTTTTTCAAAGCTGCTAAACATGGTTTGAGAAAAACAGGAAACAGCAGTTGATGACTTCTAATTTGATTGTTTAGAGCAAGTCTTTTCAACCGTGGTAAGTGTACCACCTGTGGTACATTAGCATGTGGCAGGTGGTACGCAGCCCTGCCCAGCCAAGTGTAGTGGGGGAGCCAGCACAGGCAAGGACTTACTGTGAGAGAGTCCTCTGGAGCTGCAGAGTGGCTGGGGCAAGGCAAAGAGCCCAGGCTCACTTCCAGCTCACCTGGAAGAGAAAGGAGGAGGAGGAGGAGGGCGGAGACAGGAGAGGCTATAAAAGGAAGCAGTTTGGGCAGGAGAGAGAGAAAAAGCAGCAGCCTTGGGAGGAGGCGGAGTCAGCTCTAGCTGCACCAAGGGAAAGGAGGAGGAGGAGGGTGGGGGGAGAGCAGAGGAAACCAAGCAAGCAGGCCATCTACAACTGCTGTAGCAGCCATCTGTGCTGGCAGCAGCAAACAGGCAAGAAATGCAGCGGGGGAGGGGTCGCCCTCCATGAGGAATAAAAAAAGGCAGCAATCAAGAAAGGCAGCATCAGCTGGAGGTGAGGCAGGGAGGGAGATGGAGAGTGGAAGAATTCTTATGTGCTTTTGTGACTTTGAAGTTCTGGGATTTGTGCAATGTGAGCTTTGTGTTCTAAAGGAGTGTTTGGCAATTTCTATTTGGCTGATGGCTGATGTCTCATATTAGCTTCTATTGCTCTGCTATTGTTAGCTGTAAGTTTTGCTGCAAGGGATTTTGAAGTATTTTTCTCCTGAATGGATTTTGCCTGTAGCATTCCTTTACTTATGAATGGAGCCATTTGGGGAGGCTGCCTTAGCCAGTACTTATTTACATTTTTTTTCTTCCTTAACTTTCCTTTCTAGCCAGTAGCTAATTCTTAAAGGGGAATGCGCCTTTTTAAACTAGTTCCCTCAATGGTTTCTCTTTTCTGTCTCTTGAGGCTTTTCCTTGTTTGAATATATGGAAGAGAGAAAATATGGGGCGGGGGGTTGTTTCAAATTCTTCCTTCAGAAGGAGATGGGAATGAGAAGGGAGGGAGGGAAGGAAGTCCTGCCTTAGCACTTGGCCACCAGCAGCCCTGCCATTGACTTTGCTTGTCAAAAGGTTGCAAAAGGGATCACATGATCCTGAGACACTGTGACCATCATAAATATGAATCAGTTGCCAAGCATCCAAATATAAATCACATGATCCTGGGCATGCTGCAATGGTCATAAGTGTGAAAAATGGTCATAAGTCATTTCAGTGCAATTGCAACTTTGAGCAGGGCTGGGTTTTTTTGGTCATCAAGTTTTTGACACCTTGCTAGGTGGTACTCGAATATTGCCATATCCTAAAAGTGGTACAGTCGGTGAAAAGGTTGAAAAGCCCTGGCTTAGAGGATAAAGGTTTAAAAGAAATGCTGATACATATGTCTGGTAATAAGCAAAATTCAAATTGATCAGTTTCCCTATATTAAAGGCATACCACAATGAATTTGTTGAAATGATTCTATTTGGGCCAATAACAAGCCTGTAAGGATAAGGGACTGGAATTGTCTCTTTCATTTGTGCAGTAGTGTTACAATAGTGTTAGAACATTCTAACTTAGATCCATACATTCGTATGGGTATATTCTTTTGATTATTGAAAACTTGAAGTCTTTCTTAAGATTATATTAATCATTAGGCTAATAAATATATAAAGATAGATTTTGGAATAGTTTTATAACTAGATTTATTTTTAAAAAAACTATGTGCTTCTCTAATATAATGTGATTACTCTGGAAATACATAAAATACAAACATTTGTTCATCATAGTTAGAATGAAAAACTGTTTTCTTTAAATCAGTAATATAATCCCTTGGGTTAACTATTAAATTGGTACTCTGAGACAAGTAATTTCATTCTCAGAGATACAGACAAAAGAGCAAAGGGTAGATTCCTGTTGCTCAATAAGTTTTTTGTTCCCCTGTAGCAGCTGCTTGACTAGAGTCCAATTTGGCAACTTCCTGAGTACTAGGCATTCAGCACCCATAGTTCTTAGCCAACATAAGGATATGGTGGATGAGTGTTTCAGAAGTTGAAGTTTGATATATATGGAAGATGTCAAATTGGAAAAAAACTAGAATACAAAATGAATCTTTGCAATAGGCCAAGAGTACAGGATAGAACATTATATGATTGCAAGAGAAATAAAAGGCTTCCTATATTGGCTGACATAAATTCTGTATGTGAATGTAATTTACATCTTCATCTGATTATCATACGTTTGACGATAGTATTAAAACAAGTGTGTCAGCAGTTGTCTTACAGTGTTGTAATATGCATGCAGAAATCAACAGTGATCTATTAAGGGTTTCCAAATTTGTCCTAACTTTGCTATGTACTTTTCTGCTTGAGCCTCCAAATTACGGTAGTACTATCTGCAACATTTATAGTATTACAGCAGCTTTTGTCGCCCACACAGCCATAAATATTTGTAACAAGCCAAAGTAATCTCAAAATGATGACAAATTTACAGAATGGAAATATTACCATTGCCTTTTTAACAGTGACTCCTTAGTTTAACAAATCCTTGATAATATGAGTGACTTTTGTGTAACTTTAAAGTGAGTTCATGCATCTGAATAAGCCATAATCAGGTGTTCTTCATTTGGACTACTATTTGCTAAACCATTTACTAACCCATATAATTTTATAAATCTATTTTTCTCTTGAAAATCTATTTTTAATAAATCTATTTATTAATATTTAATAAAAATCTATTTTTATAAATCTATTTTTCTCTTCACACATCAGAATAGGCCCAAAATTACCAAGACAAAAATTGTAGACATAAATTAAGCATTAAGACTTCTTAAACTTGAAATATATTTTTTTAATTTGGATTATATAACAATGTGTAGAATTTTCAACATTTTGTTTCAAATAACCCCATAGCTCCTAGAAGAAAAGATTATTTCATGAACATCTCTGATTCCATTATGCTTAATTTCTAAAAAGTAACAAAAAGGGAACAGTTAGTTTGTAGCTGTTGCATATATGTAATTCTGCAAATCTCCACTTTTATTGAAACTGGCTGCACTTAACCATTGTTCATGCATTGCCAAACAAAAACTGGATCTTGCACAAAGGATTTTGGGAATATTGTACTATTGTGAAAAATGTCTGGGTATGTTGTACAGGTGTGTTTCCACCAAAAGATCTTGAAATGCAGGCAGACCAGTTTGGAGAGGTGGGAGGCAGCATTACCTTTTAATGGAGCAACAGTATGAAGGCTTGTCAAGGTAAAAATCTCTTTGGCAGTGCTCCAGTTGAGAAGGTATTCATGACTGAGGACTGAAAACTAAATCAACTTCTGGGTGTTGAATAATGGGGCCAGTACAATGTAAGTGGAAAGAACAAAGATAATTCTGCTGGTACATGAGGAAAAAAGATATGCTAAAGTTATTAAAATAACATAACAAGCTTTCTAGCTCTCCAGAATTCTGCTGTGGGCTGGCCTAGCCTCTTCCAACCAAGTGTCCTCTAGATAAATTTGATTTTAGATTCCATAATCCCTAGCAAACAAAGGATTGGGGCTTTGTTCAAGATATGGGATTTAAATACCATCTTATCTGGTGAATTGTATTGGAAAAGGCTGAGTGTAGAGCTGAAAAAAAGGGGGGGGAAGGAGTAAAATTAAGGAGAATCATTTAAATCATGGGTCTTCAAACTTGGCCCTTTTATGACTTGTGGACTTCAACTCCCAGAATTCCTCAGTCAGGCACACTGACTGAAGAATTCTGGGAGTTGTAGTCCACAAGTCATAAAAGGGCCAGATTTGACCCCTGATTTAAATATTCCAAGCTATAAACTTTCTAGATGCTATTTAGTGTCAAGTCCTCTCAGCTAGCCAGATCACAGTTGAAAACAAACTTTGAAATAATATTTTAAATCTGCTCTGACTTACTAGGCTTCAATGCTATCAGCCATGTGATTCTTTTTCTTTCAGATGGGGCATCCTCTTCTCTCATCCAAGGGACTTTACTCCAGTGTGTACCACAGAACTTGGTCGAGCAGCAAAACTAGCACCAGAATTTGCCAAGCGCAATGTTAAGTTAATAGCCCTCTCTATTGATGATGTCAGTGACCATCTCGCTTGGTGCAAGGTATTGTGGGGAAAAAAACAATGATAAGAAAGATGGGATAAGAACTGGAAAACATTTTGATAGTCTGCATTTAATGTTTTGAGGGATTGCTGAAATGGACAGGATTAATCATGTATGTAGGTTGGGCAGTGATATTCAGATTTTCTTTTTAAAAGAAAAGGTAAGACTATTTTAGAATATTGTTTCCTGTCTCAATGTGGTAAGAATATACACTAGTAAATTTGACAACCTCATGCCAAGTTGTGACAGTGCATTTAGAGAAGGCTTTTAAATGTACAGAAAAAGAGGTTGAGGACCACAGATTGATAATCCTTAACATTTGGTCTTGAGACTCCATCCTGATGCTCTTCTGTAGTTCTATTATGAAGAGATTGAAAACTTCAACATTAATTTTACATTCATCATAATCTTTACAAATACAATTTTAACTGTGGTTAAATTGTGGATAATTGAAGCAAGTAATTTCAGAAACCATGGTTTCAAGATTATTATTTAATATATATACTGCAATGCTAGAGAATTATCTGTAGACAAACCAATATTCATAGGCATTCCTATAGAATTATTTCACTGTTCTGTCCCATGTACAAATGTGAAAAAAAAATAAAAGAATAGAACTGTTGCTGAGGTTGCAGGCTCCAAAATTCAGGATTATATTTCCTTTAAATATAATGTTCTACAATTCCTATCATCCTTATAATTGTATCGCAGTTCAGATGTGAACACATTATGGCTGGCTTCACAGGTTTAAGCATACTTATCAATTGTAAGAGAAAGACAAAAACAAAACAAAACAGTAAGACAGTAATTTGTGGATATCAATAAATATTTTGATTTTTTAATAAAAGCATTAAGACTGTTTTGGTAGGGTTTTTTTTTTTACAGAATAATGGGTTTAATTTCATGCTGATATATTCACATCTAACATGTCAATTTTCACAACAGGCACAACAATACATCTCCGTTATCCTGGCTTTGAAGCCAGTGTTCAGGAACTAGATTACAGGAGGAGTTTGCAGGCACATATGCTTGATGAGTTGATTTCCTACAGACAAGATACAAGTCATTAAAAAAAATTGCCTATTGCAGAATATAAAAACATTGAGCACCACAGAAAAATTTATATTAGGATTTAAATACCAGGGTTTTCTCACCTCAAAGATTGGGAGACACCTACCGGTAGCTAGTATTTATATATAAAAGGGTTGTGTCCAACCTGAAGATGCTGGTTCTTGCCTTACCATTTGCAGCACTCAGTCATATTGACTTATATTTTGCAGGCGGTAATGTAGCCTTATTATAAGAAAAGTGACAAAATTAATGAACTTTATGAGGAATTTATAATTACCCTTTCTGGTGCTCTAATACATGACAGATAAAAAAAGTTAGTTTTTATATATACCAGCAAATGAAAAAAAATGCATAGCAAAAGTATCACATATGCTATTTAAACATGGTGCTAAATCATTTGTAGTATCACCATGACGGAATAGCTTGTGTTGAAAACATATACAAAGGACAGTGTCTTTAGAATGTAAACACATAGCTTACTTGTCATGAAGTTGTATTTTTGCCAGTGCTAGTATCTGCTAAACATTTCATGCAGAGGTTCATTTTTTAATACTTTCTGAACTCTAAGATTGAAGTGCACATAGACCAAATTCAACCTAAGAATGTGTTTCATTATGCATATTTAATTACTCCATTATTCCCTGGTTATTTATAACATAAGTTATATAATCATGTACTTAATATATCTTTAAAAATGGAAATAAGTGCTTCTACAGAAATAACTAATTTCATATATACAACATAATAACAAATACCCAAAGAGCAGCAGTGTAAAACGTTTGTTAGATCTTTTGAAAGTATTATTTAGTAACATTAGATGATGCTACTATTATGCTGCTACTGTTTACGATTTTTTAAAAATTATTATTCAGCTGCTTTTCCAGATAGTTGAAAAACAATTCCTTTTCTAGAGAGCACTAGCAAACATTGCCTATGCCAGTGATGGCAAACCCTTTAGAGACTGAGTGCCCAAACTGCAACCCCAAACCACTTATGTATCATCAGGTGCCGGGTGGGCGCGGCCCATTGGGTGGGCGTGGCTGCAGTGGTAACGGCAGACTGGGTGGGACTAAAAAGTTCAATCAATTCCAACTTTGCGAGATCTTTTTTTTCCCCACGAGAAGTTGAAATTGATTGAACCTTTTTTTTTTTTTTTTGCACACGGCAGCAGAGGCCTAAAGCGAAAAGTTTTTATAAAACCCAGCTGAAAGCCTAGGACTGGGGTGACGGTGCATGTGCCCACAGAGAAGGCTCTGCGTGCCACCTGTGGCACGCGTGCCATAGGTTCGCCACCATGGGCCTATGCACTGCTTGAAACCTACTAAAATAAAAAGTCAACCCTGATTTCTAAAAAAAGAAAATAAATTATGCTTGTCTTTTTTTAATACAAACATAGTGGGTGAGTAGGTTGACTCTTCAAAGAAATTTCAAGATGTTCCCTGCATTGGCTGGAGAAACTTAATTATTTGTATGTAGGCTTTTTAAAAGAGATGCTAAAATTTATAAAGAAATCATTGTTTCATATGCATAAAATGCTTGCATGAAAATTTGAGTTTATAAAGCTGTACTTGCAGATCAATAAATTATACATGTAAATTAATTGAACTTTCAGGTAAAATCTTACACATAAAAAGCAGTATTCAAACAGCTGGTGTTATTTAATTAAAATGAAACCAGGAAAGGTTTTATCTTAACATTTATACATAAGGTTCAGACAAATTATTAAATGAGAAAAAGCAAAAACGTTCAGTAGCATCATCCATAATAACTGGTTTTGCTTGTTTCCCTTCCAAAAAGCACATAAAAGTATGCTTATATTGTCATATCTGCTACTGCCTACTCTACCTTTTTTATATGAATTACTTTGTGCACACATCTTCTTAGTACACTTGCATTTAGAAGGCAATTAAAATAACATCTGATTCTTCATATTGTGGCCAGCCATTGGAATAAAACTGGTCCTGTAGGTAATGGGACATTTGAGAAGCATTGATGGAAGCATATGCAAAGTAACTTCTTGGATTGAGTTTGTTCCTGCCGATTATAGGCAGCCCATGTACTGGTATTCCTTGAAACCAGTCACTTAGCCACTTTTCAAAGTTAAATGGACCTCCTCAAAGATACTTACGATCCAGTTCTGATGCCCAGCCCCTCCCCATATGATCACATGACCACATTTTGGACGCTTGGCATTCAGCCCAAATTCATGGCCATTTCTAGCACCCTGTAGTCATCTGACCACAATCTACAACTTTTTGCTAAAACTGAAAAATGCTTAGCGACTGCAGATTCACTTAACCATTGTGATTTGCTTAATGACCACTGCAAAAAATGGTCCTAAAATTAGGTCAGGTGATGACCCACTTTATGGCCATTACAACTTCTGGTTGTAATGGGCAGACTCTGTTAAAATTGTAAGTTGAGGGCTACTTATAATAGTACAGAAATTGTCATTACCTTCTTCCAGGAAGTATTTTTTATTTCCCAGTCTAGTCCAGGGATTTTCCAATTGTCTTTTATTTGTTTATTTTTTAATTTGGCCACCTGTTGGACGTGCTCTATAACCTATATATAGATCAAAATTTCACTTACCAAAAATCATTCACATTTTTTTGCTGACAACAGAGTCTTGTCCACCTGTATTAACCATAAAATATATCTAGATTAATTATAAAATATGCCAGCATTGTCTCCAGACTGATGGAAAATATCTCTAACTTTTGTCTCTGGTTTTTAATCTTCCTTCTGCTGGTAGTATGTCACCACTACCTAGTTGACTAACTGGAATTGTGGCTCTAGGGCCTTACATTTTCCACTTATCTGCTTTACATCTTGTGCAAGGAACTACCGTGTTTCCCCGAAAGTTAAGACCCAGTTTTATATTATTTTTGCCTCCAAAAGAGGCATTAGGTCTTACTTTCGGGCAGTGTCTTATATTTTCTGTGACACCTGCTTCGCCTCGCAGCGGCGGGACCAACTGCCCCATCCAGCAGGAACCTGCATGGCTGCTGGCCCACTTCTGCAGGAGGCCGTGCGGCACATTGTGCCACTGCTGCCATGAGGCAAGCCAGGTGGAGGAGGGGGTGAAGCTGCCCCATGTGCCCCGCACCCGCTTCCTTCAGGCCTCCCCAGCCAGGCCATTTGTGGGGAGGAGGCAGTGGCTGCTGCCAGGTAGATAATCTTGGGGCGGAGCGTGAAGCAAGCCCCTCCAGTGGCACACAGCAGCAGCAGAGTCTTTTGCCGTCACTCCCCCCGGGCGCCGAAATGGCGGAGGGGGACCTGGTCAACTCCGCCCATCCTCCATACGATAGCATGGCAGTCCAGCTCAGGAGGGGAGTGTAAGGGAGCAAGGAATGGCCTGGCTGGGGGAGGCCTGAAGGAAGCAGGTGCGGGGCACGTGGGGCAGCTCCACCCCCTCCACCTGCCTCGTCTCATTGTGGCAGCAGTGGCACAATGTGCCATGAGGCCGCCTGCCCCATTGCGGCAGCCAGGTGGGAGAAATGGGCGGTGTCCTAACTAGGGCTTATTTTTGGAGTAGGGCTTATATTAGGCCCACCCCCACAAATTTTGGGGGCCGGGGTTTATTTTCAGGGAAACACGGTAGGTATGCCATTTCAGTATGGAAGCTAATGGTTGGCGTCTGATATCAGCAAGTCACTATTGTAGAGAGCCAGTAGTTCACAGAAGAAATTGCTAGTCTGGAATGGATGTACAGATGCAAATCTTAGTTTCCCTGTTTTGAGTGAGTTTTTACATTTTTCCATCAGTACCAAAATCTGTATAAATAGAATGCAATACCTCCTTGCAGCTATTTTTTTGTTTATTTAGGTTACTCTGGTTTAAACAGTTTTAAGTGTTTTGATCATTTTTATTAATCATAATGGAAGGCTTCTGAAAACAAAGTTTTTTATAACTAAATGAAATAGCACTAAGTTTTTGTACAGAGTTGACTTTGCACTAATTGTAATTGAACAAATTTGTAATAAAATATTAAATTTTCCCTCTTGCAGGACATCAGTGCCTACAACAGTGACAAGTCTATTGACAAACTCCCTTTTCCAATAATTGCTGATTCAAAACGGGAACTTTCAGTCCAACTTGGCATGCTGGATCCAGATGAGATAGACAAAGATGGAATGCCTTTGACTGCTCGTGTGGTAAATACCCATTGCCTCTTTAACATTGCTTTTTTGCAGGCTGCAGTTTTCTCAGTTGCTTATGTACCATTTATTGCCTTATTTCTATTTAATCTGTTATTATTTAACCAGATGAGAACCTGTGGTCCATCAGGTCTCCCCATGTAGCCAATAAGTATATCTGCAAGAAATAAAATTGCTGACATATCTAATGAGAATGGAATGGGTTATTAAATAATAAAGTTAGACTAACTTGTAATATTATTTAGAAACCCAGTTCTATAAAATAGATTCCAGGAACTGAGAAGAGTAATAAGTCATTGTTACCAACCTCCATTTGTGACTAACTCAAAATGAAATATGTTGACAGGTGGATTCTCTTTTAATCTTTCAGTTATGAGATTTACTAATCTTCCCTTTTGTGCTTTGTTTTTATTATGTATGCATGTGTGTGCGCGCGTGTTTATATATATATAAAATTAAAACTAGAAGGGGATAGATTGCCCTGTATTTTAAGTTCTGCACTCAAAACCTGAGTAGGCCACTATGAAATAAATGAGTTACCTAAGTTTACACATCAACCATTTCAAAAGAATGGTTGCACAGGAATGTTCTCATCTATTTCTCAAATTTCTTTCGTACATAACAGCTGTAATCTTATATAAATATTTCTCACTTTAATGATAAAGAAAACCTATCATATCACAATTGTGCCAGATTTAGGATTACAAATGCTGAATAAATGATTTTGGATAAGAACTTAGCCTCAAATGCTATGTGGGAAAATTCCTATCCAAGAATTACATTTTATTAAATACATTGCCCCCCCCAATGCATTTGCTATTTGTCTTAGGAAAAATGTAACACTAAATAGTTGGAAAATTATATAATTCCCCAAAGGATTTGCAAGAAATGGATGATTTATAGAACAATATATATGTGATAATTTGTTTTATTTACAATTCGGTAACTTTGCTCTATAGGTATTTGTTTTTGGCCCGGATAAGAAGCTGAAACTCTCTATCCTCTACCCAGCAACCACTGGCAGAAACTTTGATGAGATTCTAAGAGTTGTTGATTCCTTGAAATTAACAGCTGCTAAGAAAGTTGCTACACCTGTTGACTGGAAGGTAGCTGTTTACTTTTATAAATCATTTAATCTAAAGTTTTATTCAAATACTGTGAAAATTGTTGAAGAAACAGATTTTCCTATATATTGTGGGAGTTGCTAAATACAAAAATATTGAAATAGATTGGATAATGACCTCCATGACGTTATCAGAGAAATATCTCCTGAGAGTACAAGTTAGTGTTGTGAGATTACAATTACCATTGTCCTAAGTGGAAAGGTTCCTGGTCCTGATGATATTTTTTTTAAAAAAACATAGATATATTTATGACAGCCCTATAATCAATTGGGTGAGCTCTCCAGCCGTAATCTCTTATGAACTGTCTTCAGTTTCTTACAAGTGTACTCTGGTTTACCCTCCTAAGACTTTGTTTTTTATCAGCATTTTCATTAATTTTTTTTGCACATTAAAATGTTTGGATATAGTTTTATATATTTATTAGAGTAACCTGAATTTGCCACAGTGATACTTTTTTCAAACCTATTTAAAAGCTGAACTATGGATTTCCTAATGTAGGTTCTTTAATGCCCATAAGGTCATCACCTGAAAATACCTTTTTAAAAAAAAGCAGGGGGAGAAGAAAAATGATACTTGTGAAATTTTGGTAAATTTTATTTCTGTTTGGAAAATTCTATGAGAGGTGTTTTGAATATCTGTGGAAGAATATTCCAATTGGGCGATATGTTTTATTGGGGTGTGTGTGTGAAATGTTCTGTATGTTGTCTGTTTCTACGTATATACAGAGCACCGAGTTTGTAAATTATTTTACATATCCTAAGGTGTAATATGAGACAAACTAAGTAGCTTTTACTTAGCTACAGATTGTTTTTGTAGGAGTTTGTGGCAAGAGCTCTTTGGCAGGCACTTTTTATCTTGGAGGTCTCCTAGTCCAGCCCCTTGCTCAAGCAGGAGAACTATACCATCTCAGACAAGTGACTGTCCAAGTCCCTTCTTTAAAACCTCCAGGGATGGAGCGCCCATGATTTCTAGAGGCAAGCTGTTCCACTGGTTAATTATTCTCACTGTCAGGAAGTTTCTCCTTAATTCCAAGGTTGCTTCTCTCTTTGATCAGTTTCCAACCATTGTTTCTTGTCCTGCCCTCTGGTGCTTTGGGGAATAGTTTGACCCCCTCTTCTTTGTGGCAGCCCCTCAAATACTGGAATACTGCTATCATGTCCTTTTTTTCTCTAGACTAGCCAAACCCAAATCCTCGAAGTGTTTCTCTTGTTTTTGATTGAGGTAATGTAAAGAGGTACAAAATTAAAATCCTAGTCTTAGATTTATGCATTATAACTATTTTGTCAACTACATGAAGCATATTAAATATTTCAACTGTAGAAATGTTTCTCATAATTTGAAATGTAGAATATATGCAATAACGTATACAATCCAGCTTCAACAATATATGTCTAGGAAGATGATAGTGTATGTATGCAGTCTGATTCATTGACTGAAGGTTCTGGGCTGTCCAGATAAGAATAATTAGTAAAATTATTACTAATTTTCTTTTTCTTTCCTTGTGAGCCTGGAGACCAGGTCATGGTTATTCCAAGCTTATCAGATGAAGAAGCCAAAAAGCTCTTTCCAGGAGGGATTTGCACTAAGCAACTTCCATCGGGCAAGAATTATCTTCGTTATACCTCTCCATAGCAATTGTGAAGTGAAATCATATGAACAGAATGCTGATCGCTGGGACTTTGCAGGACTGGTTGCTTTAAATGTGTAGCAAAAGGGAAACAAAGTATCTATTAATGTCTTTTAACCCATTGATTGGTGTAGCTTCAGTTAATCGGTTTAGGCTTGTTTTGTTCAAATGTAATCAGTTTTCCTCGCCTTCTTGGAATTGAATATACCATTTTTAAAGCAGTACAGATTTTTCTTTAATTGATTTTCTGTTTTTCAGTGACATAAAAACTTGATTCATGAATAGCGGATTAATATTTTTTCATTAATAGGAATCAATTACTGTTATGTGTAAAAAAATGCACATCTTGCATTATGTTTGTAAGATTATCATAAATGAAGGTTCTTGGATTCAGTTTACAAAATAAATTGAATAAACTATTACTTCAGTTTGGGATTTTCATTTTAATCCATTAATTAAAAATCTAATTCAGAAAAATGTGTGTTAATTTTGTGAATCATTAAGGCAGACGTATGGGATAGGTTTAACAAAGATGCCATCTTTTATTTAGCTGGTTCAGAAAATGAATTAAAATATGTATCATTATTCACTCATTCTTAAATATGTCAATACAATGGAATTTCTGCAGGACATCATTCAAATTATTTCTAAAAACAGGTTTTGCCTTCCACATCTAATAGAAGCATAGAGATTCTACCTCTATGCTAATGATTTGGTTATTTTGATCCTTCTGGAAAAATGCTTAATTCAGTTGGCCCCTGGTGATGCTTTGTTTTTGTAGAAAAGCAGAGTTTCAGATTTAAATTATTGTGGGCTCTCACTCCTCTATTTGATGTTAATGAGATTTGACAGCATTACCTTAGAATTAAACAGTGAGTCCTTGTTTTTGATGTATAGAAATATAACAGTAAAGTTTCTCACATGATAATTAAATATCTGTAGTTGACCCTTTAGATTAAGTGAACTCTTAGCCATGAAAACCAGCTGAGTGATTTTGGGCCAATCACACACTCTCAGCCCAATCCACCTCACAGAGGAGGAGTTGTGGAGGCAGGAGCAAGAGAAAGGTGTTTTGGATATGTTTGCCGCCTTGAGTTATTTAAAAATAATAAAAGATGGGATACAAATAAATAACCACCCTATTTTAATAACATCCACTCCATCTCATACTGAAAACTAGTCTTAATGTTCTGCCATCGGGTTCATACTCCATCCCAAAACTGCCCGTGTTTCTGTTGAGTTGGGATGAATGAGACAGCATTGTACTATTGCTATGGTGCCCTCAGGCTCGTTGAACTAATAATGCTCTTGTTAAGCAATAGATTAGAAGTAATAAAATGCTGGTGAAATTCTTACTATTTATATTCACAAATATCTAGGAGAGTTGCCAAATTTTATGGGATTGTAATTATTATAAGAAGGTTGTCAGTTAATTTTGGGGATGTCCAAATATATTTCTTGATTTGTTTTATTAATTATAGGGATCTTATTATATGTGATTGTGACTGTGTTTGATCTTTGACTATAAATAAGTGAAAGCTCCAATACTGCCAGCACGCATGGAGTGAATGTGGGTTGGAAGAGAGCATAGCTGTGTGACCACCTTAAAATAATGCACTGATGAACTCTTGATGAACTCACTGCCTGTAGGGGCAGTGACTGGGTTAATGTTTCAGGAGCATCAGTGATGAGGATTTGTGCTTGCCAGCTTGGAGGGGACTGTGGGCAGGCAATAAAATCCAGGTACGGTTTGCAGACAAGCAGTGGAATATTGACCTGAAACCAATGGCTGTGGTGGGGGTGATTATTGCATTGCCACAATTCTTACCAACTGGAGAAAAGGAGATAGTATTTTATAATTTTAAGAGTTCCACACAAATAAAACACACTTCTGGCATATAAGGGAAATTGCATACATTTACCCAATCAACTCTGCAATTTTCACATGTATATTTGAAGGACGCATCTCTTTACTAGAACCCTGATTTTTTGTGGAATTTGAGAATGGTGGAATGTATAGAGTTGGAAACTGCTTGTAAATCCATGTAATTATCCTGAAACCTAGAGGGACAGAAATTATTTTGCCTTATTGCAAAGTACAGAATACTTTTTGTGAGTAGAAATCTAATGCATGACATTTCAGTTATTCAGTGAGTAAAGATTTTTTGTGTGAAATAAGTGAAATTATTTGATTCACAGAAACCAATTTGATAGATCTCCCCTATTTAGATTTAGAATTTCCCCCCTTAAGAAATACAATAAAGTTATCCATATTCAAACCTTCAAGTGCTAAAGAGCCGTGGTGGTGCAGTGGTTAGAATGTAGTATTGGAGGCTGATTCTGCCCACAGCCAGGAGTTCGATCCTGACAGGGTTCAATGTTGACAACTTTCCATCGTTCCGAGGTTGATAAAATGAGGATCCAGATTATTGGGGGCAATATGCTGATCCTGTAAACTTCTTAGAGAGTGCTGTAAAGCTCTATGAAGCGGTATATAAATCTAACTGCTATTGCTATTGAAACCTCAAAACATTTAGTTTGATATGCTCTTTATTTTTGAAGGGTGTGGTATCACCATGCCTAAACCGAAAAGAGCTCTCTGAGAAGGAAAGGGGTTTAAAAAGATTGGCAAACAATTGGTCATCAATCATTCTACTGTTCAGAAAATCAACTACAGTGAGGGGGAAAAGTATTTTATCCCCTGCTGATTTTGTACATTTGCCCACTGACAAAGAAATGATCAGTCTATAATTTTAATGGTAGGTTTATTTTAACAGTGAGAGACAGAATAACAACAAATAAATCCAGAAAAATGCGTTTCAAAAAAGTTATAAATTGATTTGCATTTTAATTAGTGAAATAAGTATTATCAATCAGCAAGATTTCTGGCTCCCAGGTGTCTTTTGTACAAGTAACGAGCTGAGATTAGGAGCACTCTCTTAAAGGAAGGGCTCTTAATCTCAGCTTGTTACCTGTATAAAAGACACCTGTCCACAGAAGCAAGCAATCAATCAGATTCCAAACTCCACCATGGCCAAGACCAAAGAGCTGTCCAAGGATGTCAGGGACAAGATTGTAGACCTACACAAGGCTGGAATGGGCTACAGGACTGCCCGTACCAAGCAGCTTGGTGAGAAGATGACAACATTCAGTGTGATTATTCGCAAATGGAAAAAACAAAACAACTGTCACTCTCCCTCAGTCGGGGGCTCCATGCAAGATCTCACCTCGTGGAGTTTCAAGGATATGAGAACGGTGAGGAATCAGCCCAGAACTACACAGGAGGATCTTGTCAATGATTTCAAGGCAGCTGGGACCATAGTCACCAAGAAAACAATTGGTAACACTACGCTGTGAAGGACTAAAATCCTACAGCACTCACAAGGTTCCCCTGCTCAAGAAAGCACATGTACAGGCCTGTCTGAAGTTTGCCAATGAACATCTGAATGATTCAGAGGAGAACTGGGTGAAAGTTGTGGTCAGATGAGACAAAAATCGGGCTCTTTGGCATCAACTCGACTCGCCATGTTTGGAGGAGGAGGAATGCTGCCTATGACCCCAAGAACACCATCCCCACTGTCAAACATGGAGGTAGAAACATATTTTGGGGGTGTTTTTCTGCTAAGGGGACAGGACAACTTCACTGCATCAAAGGTGATGATGGATGGGGCCATGTACCATCAAATCTTGGGTGAGAACCTCCTTTCTCAGCTAGGGCATTGAAAATGGGTCGTGGATGGGTATTCCAGCATGGCACAAAGAATTGCATTTTTGTAAACATGGTTTTTTTATATAGAAGAATTTTTTTTAATGTATTTTCAATTTTGTGTTATGGGACTATTCGTCTGCAGAGGGTGGGAGATTTACCAAAGTGTGGGTGTGGTTTATGCCAATACGCTTCTGTTCCGGCCAATCAGCTTGTGCACGGAGGGTGCAAAATAGGTGGGGTGGGTGGGACTTAGGTGGCTCAGAATAGTCATTTCTCTACTACTCTTGGGTGAGAACCTCCTTCCTTCAATCAGGGCACTGAAAATGGGTTGTGGATGGATATTCCAGCATGGCAATGACTCAAAACACACGGCCAAGGCAACAAAGGAGTGGCTCAAGAAGAAGAACATTAAGGTCCTGGAGTGGCCTAGCCAGTCTCCAGACCTTAATCCCATAGAAAATATGTGGAGGGAGCTGAAGGTTCAAGCTGCCAAATGTCAACCTCAAAACTTTAATGACTTGGAGAGGATCTACAAAGAGGAGTGGGGCAAAATCCCTCCTGAGATGTATGCAAACCTAGTGGCCAATTACAAGAAATATCTGACCTCTGTGATTGCCAACAAGGGTTTTGCCACCAATTCCTAAATCATGTTTTGTGAAGGGGTCAAATACTTATTTCACTCATTAAAATGCAAATCAATTTATAACTTTTTTGAAATGCATTTTTCTGAATTTTTTTGTTGTTATTCTGTCTCTAACTGTTAAAATAAACCTACAATTAAAATAGACTGAACATTTCTTTGTCAGTGGGCAAATGTACAAAATCAGCAGGGGATCAAATACTTTTTCCCCTCCCTGTACAAGTGTAAAAGATTTCAAACAACTGCCAACTTGGCCAGGCTAAAAGAAGTCTCTAAGAACTCCAGAATTTCATCACAAGATCTACTGGTAGCTTTCTTTACTACTGATGTCAAAGTGCATGAGTCTATCATTAGAAAGAAGTGGTATAAATTAGATCTACATGAGAGGTGTACCAGGAAGAAACCTTTGCTGTCCAGAAAGAATATCGGGGCAAGTATAAAGTTTGCTGTAGATCTAGATAAAGACCAGGACTTCTGGAACAATAATGAGGCAGAATTAGAGTTATTTGCCAGTAATTTCTGAAGATACGTTTGGCAAAAACCAAAGACCAGAAGAACTTGTTAACAGGCCTGTTTAGCAACTGTTTGAAGTATTTTGGCACTGGCAAAATAACCTTATGAGCATTCCTTGCACTTATGGCAATTGTACCATCTCTGCTGTCATGTGGTCGAAATTTGGATGCTTTCCAACAAGCAAATTTGGATGCTTTCCAACAAGCAAATGGAAAGTGAAATAACAAGTCATTGTCATATTATGTCTCACTTAACGATGTGCAGTGATCAGTTTAACCATAGTGGGAGAGACATAAATCCAACAATCCAACCTGGTCACGTAATGTTTTGCTTAGTGAAAGAGTGACTGGACCCAATTGTGGTTAGTAAGTAAGGACTACTATAGATTTGTCATTTGATGGGACACTGAAAATCCTAGAAGAATTGGGAGGAGTGAGATTTTCAGTAAACTTAATTAACAAGGTAGAAGGTAGAAGTAAATCTCTATGAGAAATTTATTCTGGATTATGCAAAGATTCAACACCTAGCATGGGCCAGCAGAAAACATTTCCTGTAAATAAAATAGTAATTAAAAATGTGAGAGTTCTGTTATCCAAAGGTAAGCTTAAAAATACTCACGTGGTGCAGACAATTTTGTGAAGATAGGAAGCATGATGTCTTCCAACTGCTGCTTCTGATCAATAAATTCTTGTGTAGCAGGCTCTTTTGTATTTTCAAGCCAGTCCAACTTGGCCTGACAGGCCTTGATGGAGGTTGTCTATACAAAGAATAAACAAGAGTATCAGCAAAAAACAGCATTTTAGCAAACAGCAATCTAGCCAATATGTAAGGCATACAAGGTGTAGTAACTTTTGAATGATTTCAGAGAATGGAAATTGTTCAACTTCTTCAAATATTTATTTGTCTTCATTAGGGTTCTTGAAAAATTTCAAAATACACAAACACAGAACATTTAACATTCTAGTAACTCCAGAAACCTCTTTTTACAATAGCCTTCATATGCATCTCCACAAAACAGAACCTGCAAAAGAAAAGGATAGGAATGCAGGCAAGCTTCCAATTTCACCATCAACACTTTGTTGAGCTAGCCCAGTGGTAGGCAACCTTGACTCTTTTATGACTCGTGGACTTCAACTCCCAGAATTCCTGAGCCAGCCATGCTGAGAGGAAAGGGAGAGGTTTCCAAGCTGAGCCATGCTGGCTCAGGAATTCTTGGAGTTGAAGTCCACGAGTCATAAAAGAGCTAAGGTTGCCTACCCCTGAGCTAGCCTTTATACATCATCTTCAAGATATGGAGACACCACAGCAAAGTTGAGCGGTGATCAGAAAAAGTCTAAGCTTAAAACCTTGCATGAAGAAAAAAGGAAGAATGCTAAAGGTATGTGGGGTTTGAGGAATTTGTTCTATTTTAATAAAAGATGAGAAAATTATGGGATAATACATATAGATTTTGTATCTCCCAAAAAGATAAGCATGCAGTTGCTACCCAACAATACAATGTCTCAAGCTATATCCTGCAGAATTTCGCTTATAGCAGCAAAAGGAAATTTCATTCCTTTCACTTTTGTGTAAGAAAAGACCTATGTTTTAAAAGCCAAGCCAAATGTTGGGTAGCAAGACATGAGAAGTAGCTAAGGTAGTATAGTATTGCCCCTGTAGATAAATGATCCTGTGCCTCTGATTTCATGTTGCAATCCATAACCCAGGACAAGCAAGTAAGAATTGTTTGCTGCAAGTGATCCTTTATTTTATTTTTTCTATAAATATTTTATTAATTTTCTAGTTTTACAATCATAAGTACTTAATAAACAACGTGTTGTTCTGGGTCCATTAATAATTCAGTGGTACATATTAACTTCTTCAATCTAGGCCCAATATTACACCATCCAGTGCATCCTCTCTTCTTACAGTAGTACACATTTTTCCACATTAGGTTAATACAATTCTTATTGTTGTTAATACATATACAATTGAATGTCAACATCTTTGTTACATTTTCCTAATAATATCGATAATGTTAGTTTAAAATATCTTTTCTAACCAAAATATATCTTAATTGCATTTGCACTTAATATCCATTTGTTCAATTAATATCCTGCTTTTCCCAGGTAAGATATCTTTTCCATTTCTGATATTATTGCTACATCTTCTAATTCTTCATTTGTCTGAGTCTGTCTGTTAGTTCCTTTCTTTAGGTCCTCCATCTTTGGATCTGCTTCCTCTGATTTTCCTTTGATTTTGTGGGTTGCTAGTTCCTTCTTTGTAGTCATTTTTTGAGTTTGTAGATTTAGATTAAAGAATTGTTCTTTTATCTCCTTTGTGTTATTTTTAGTCTCATCATGAGCTAAGGCAATTGTCTCTTGTATTGATTTTAACATAGAATTTCTTTCTGAAATTCATCAACATTTTGTTGTTGGTATGTCAAGCTGGGGGTTTGGGGGACAGGTGTTAGGGATCGTTTTTTACCATTTGAAGCTAAGTATGGAACATCCATTTTGTTTTTGTATGTAGTCTTTGTAGTCCAATCTATTTAGAGATTTAAAAAGTTTCAGTCAGTTGTCATTTGAACTCCTAATTATCTAGCCAGCCTATCAGTCCATCCTTAAGTCTCCCCTCAGCAAATATAAATAAAGTTCAAATTTTTCAAATTTTTCTGTCCAATGAAAAACACATGCTTTCTGTCCAGAGAGAGAAGAGCAATTAAAAATTGTTCATCAATCAAAGGTTTATAGTCCAAAGTAGTCCATCATCTCAATCAATAATGCATGTTTCTTCTATAGGGAAATAGCTCCATGACACAGCTCTAAAAGTCAGTTAGTATTTATATTCATAGTCCATAGTTTATTGTCTCTGCCACACAGATAAGCAGCCCAAGAGGAGGTTTTTTCCCCTTTTCCCAGCTGCAGTCTTCAAAAGTGAAAGTTTCTGAAAACAACAAGAGTCTTATCTGAATCTGGGCTTTGAGCCAAGGCATAATAAATTGTAGTGCTGTAGTTCACCACTAGATGTCATTAATGTCGTCTTCCAGCTTTTTACATCCAAACTTATATTACAAGCTTTTTAAGTCTCTTTTAAAAAAATAAATTTCAAAAGCACTTTTAGTCTCCAAATTTCAAAGTTATATATGTGTATTGATTCCAAATTAATCTTGTAATTTTCTCTATTTTCCCCCAAGCAATTAATTCGCCACTTTTCTTTTCCTGAGGGAATGGGATGGAAATTCCCCTTCCCTCTCTCATCGTGGAGGATTCTTTACTTTGGGCGGTTTTTTCCCAGGAAAAAGTCTTAAAGTCATAAAGAGAGGATAGGGTTTCACCCAGTTCCATCCATGTTGCTTGAAAGTTGCTGGTTAATGCTTATTTTCTTCAGTTGTCAGCAGCTTCTGACTGGCCACACAAATGTAGCCAATCTTTCCCCCGCCGGTTTGGAGGGCTTCCTCGGATCAAATGGAAGGGCCGCCACCCTCCCGCAATCAACAAGGGTCCTCTCCTTCTCCGTCACCTCTTCAGGGTGACTTTCAAGCCTTTTTAGGGTCCCCAGCGGGATGAAATCTAACGTGGAAGATGGAGCCCTGTCTTCCTGCGCCCATCAAACCGGAAGTCAAGTGATCCTTTATTTCTAAGGCATATGTAAACATGCAGTCAGGAATTAAACTTTAGATTTACTTTGGTGTGTAGCTATTTGACATTTATCTATGCTAGGTCAGTAATTGAATGACATAGGTCAGACATGTCCAAAGTCTGGCCCATGGGCCATTTGCGGCCCGGGTTCCGGTTTAATACGGCCCTCTAACAGCCCTCCCTGCTCTGTGTAAATGCGGCCCTCCCACGGCCCTCCCTTCTGTGGTAGACAGTCTTCTGCTTGAGGGCAGTGCGCATGCTTGACTGCGGCGCGTTGGGAGCGACAGAGGGCGGTTACGTCAGGGCCAGGCTTCCATCACAGCGTGAAGTGAGTTTCTCTTCCCCTCCATTTGCTGTGGCTGCGGAGCAGAGACTCCATCTCCAGCTACCTCCTCCGCGGGACTTGCGGTGTACTTGCGGTGTGAGACAGACCGCCATTTCATGGGCTGGGATGTGGGGAGCTGGAAAGAGGTAGGTAGGGCCCTGGCCTAGCAGAATCTGTGAAGCTGTGGAAGTGTGTGAGCTGTTACCAGAGAGTCTGACCGTGTCAAAGCAAATAACACAGCTTCCACCTGCCAAGGTCAAACAGAGGCAGAATCATGCAAAATCATGCTTGCTAAATATGAACAAGGAGCAGCTCTCCAAAATGTGATTCCTGCCATATTACTCTCATATTACTCTCATAAACATATTTCCAGAAGGGCCACATTTTTACTTTGGCACTGCACCCTTCCCCCTTCCCCCTTCTGGCCAATTTATAAAATGGCGACTATAAATAAGAAAAGGAAAGTTGACAGTGAGGGCCGCCGTTTCCAGGAAAGGTGGAAAGTGGAATTTTTTTTCACTGAAATACAGAATCACTGTGTTTGTCTGATATGTCAAGAGACTGTGGCCGTTTATAAAGAATTTAATGTCAAGAGACACTACCAGACGAGACATAGCACATACGACAAACTAACAGGGCGCGACTGCAGTGAAAAGTTGAAGCAACTTGAAGTGGTTTTAATGTCACAACAGCGATTTTTCACAAGAGCCTGTGAGTCAAATGAAAATGCCACAAAGGCAAGCTATGAGGTGGCAACGTTAATTGCTAAAAATTGCAAGTCTTTTGTTGAGGGTGATTTTATTAAAGAGTGCGTTATGAAAATGGTTGAGAATATCTGTCCCGAGAAGAAGCAAGAGTTTGACAACATTTGCCTGGCTCGTAACACTGTAGCACGGAGAATTGAAGATATTTCATCAGATATTAAGAGACAGTTGACGTCCAAAGGACAGGATTTTGACTTCTTTTCAATAGCCTGTGATGAAAGCACAGACCTATCTGACACAGCTCAGTTGCTGATTTTTTTGAGAGGGGTGGACGATGAAATAAATGTGACTGAAGAGCTACTTGACCTCCAGAGCCTTACGGACCAAACAAGAGGAAAAGATTTATTTGTTGCTGTTAGTTCCGCAATAGATGACATGAAACTGCCCTGGAACAAAGTTACTGGGATTATTACTGATGGGGCACCTGCTATGGCTGGTGAACGAAGTGGATTATCAATCCTAATCTGTAACAAGATGATTGAAGAAGGAGGCGAAGCTATTAAACTCCATTGTATTAATCATCAACAAGTTCTCTGTGCTAAATATCTCAAATATGATCATGTTATGAAACCGGTTGTAAAGACTATTAATTTTATTCGCGCTAAAGCTCTGTGCCACCGCCAGTTTAAACAGTTTCTACTGGACATCCAGGCTGAATATGAAGATGTTTTATATCACAACGATGTAAGGTGGCTCAGTCGAGGGTCTGCGCTGCAGCGTTTCTACTCTCTCAGAAAGGAAATCAAAGAATTCTTGGAAACAAAGGGACAACCGATGCGAGAACTATCTGATACTATTTGGCTGGCTGATTTGGGGTTTCTAGTTGACATAACAAAGCATCTGAATGTACTAAACACGAGTCTTCAGGGAAAAGATGCAGTGGTGAACCATCTTTATTCACACCTCAAGGCCTTTGGAACAAAGCTGCAACTTTTCCAAAGGCATTTGTCACAAACACAGCCCAATACCATACATTTTTCAGCATTGCAGGAAATAATGAACAGTTTTTCACAGGACAATATCAGTGCGCAAATGAGCAGGTATGCAGCAGACATCGCATCTCTGGCTGGAGAGTTTAAATGGCGCTTTCAAGATTTTGCAGCTATTGAAAAGAAGATCAGCCTTTTCTCCTCTCCATTCTCTGTTGACCCCGATGATGCTCCAGATCAGCTGCAGCTTGAGCTCATTGAGCTGCATTGTGACAGCGAGTTACGCAGTCGTCACCAACAGGTCTCTCTTGTGAACTTTTACCGCCAACTGGATAAGGGCAGGTTTCAAGAGATTCGGACATTGGCTAAGAAAATGCTGAGCTTGTTTGGCTCAACATATTTGTGTGAGAAGACATTCTCTGCTATGAACTTTAACAAGAACCGTGTGAGGACAAGACTAAGTGACTCTCATCTGCGTGACATTTTGCGCATCAAAACCACTGCCTTTGTACCAGACCTAGCCTATTTGCTGCAGTCCAGATCTCAGTTTCACCCTTCACATTAGTGCAGGTAAGTTTTTTTTAAATTTATTTTAAATACATTGTGAAAACTCAGCTGTCAGTTGATCTTAATGTTATGAAATGAAAAGTATGCCATTTGCAATTAACTTAGCATAAAATAATTCATTTGCATTTAATTGTAATGGTTCAAAGAATGTTCGGAAAAATGTTCGGCCCTCCAGCACGTTCACTTCATCCAATCTGGCTCTCTTTGAAAAAAGTTTGGACACCCCTGACATAGGTAATAGACAATATCAGCTTAGGGTGTTAACTTACATTGCATGTATTTTTGAGACATTGGAGATCCTTTTTAAATCACTGTTTTAAGCAGTACTGTATATTTAAACTGCTTTGCCACTGTATGTTTTACATATAATTTTTACACAAAAGTAATCATATTCTCTCATCCATTTTAAAAATAATTTTATCATTTGCGTGATTGAGTAACCAATGGGTGAACCTAATTTCCTAGTCACAAGACTCATAGTACAAACCTAGGAAAATAGAAGAGAATGTCACAGCACTCTTGATGTACCTATATCCAGAACTAGCAAAAGAGGGCAGCAGAACTACACAACACACCCAACCTAGCCAAATACACAAAGATCGAAATACCTAGAATCATGGATATTTTCAAGATCAGTCTCATTACTTGCTTTCAGTTTTATGGACAAATATACAATAAATCAGAGGAATGCCCATGGGATCATAACACAGTGTCTAGAGGCGCATTATTTGCTTTGGCTGAATTTTCTACAAGACTTTTTAACAAATTGGATTATATTGCAAATATGGCTTCGAAAAAAACTGCGCCCTCGATTGTAAAATATACATCTCCGATGACCCAGACACCTCAGTCAACTTCAAAAACTTCCCACTCGTCACACCCTCCATCTTCTTCGTCCCCACCGCCCTCCGGCAAAG
>NW_015386370.1:561990-564029 GCF_001527695.2 Protobothrops mucrosquamatus | reverse complement strand
TTTCTTGCCTCAGTTGTTTCTCCTAGGTATTACACATAATTTGGACGTAAAAGAAACGAATTTGATGTTGTATTGTTTAACTGCTGCCCGTCTGTTGATAGCTCAAAATTGGAAGAGTAAAGTTTTACCTACAATGGAGGACTGGAGATTGAAGGTTTCGCATCTTGCTGAAATGGCAAAAATTTCGGCTTATCTGAAGAATCACTCAAATGAACAATTTTTATCAATATGGAGAAGATGGATTGTTTATATTCAAAATAAGCATAGAATGGTGGAATATAATTTAGGTTTTTAGATAAAAATTTTTTTTTATATATATATATTTCACCTACTTATGTAGAATAATACTTTGTGGAGTTAGGGATATTAATACTAGTTTACTTTTAGTTGAATAGTATTCTGGGATTAGGTTTGGGAAGTCCGGGTGGGGGGTGGGGGGTAGGGGTTTTTACACTGTGATGTATCTGTGATGTGCTTTTTTTTTTATGATGAAAACAATAAAAATTTATATTTGAAAAAAAAAATAACACAGTGTCTAGAAAATACAGCATTCCACACATAGGAAGTATGGATCGGCATGTGTACACAACACCATCATAATACAAGGAACTAGAGAAGATGCATGAAACAACAACATCTTCAAAGGAATATAACTCATAAGGGAAGTAAAAATAACAACATACTACTTATTTTTCCTGAATAGCCTCACAAGCACAGAAAATAATAGCAAATTACAAATGCAAATCTATCAAAAACTATCTACCCTGGATGTCCGGAGGAAGAAATGGCAGATTGAAGTAGTTTCTCAAAGAGTGAAGGTAACAACTACAGCAAAGAATGAGTAGGCAGGCTCTTTGAGCCTCTCTGACTAAAGAGATAATGGGAGATCACCCACCAGTGTTGAAATTCTTCAAATATAGTGAAATTCTAAGTAAAATTCTTCTTCAGATATACAGTATATGAAAAATGAACAGTAAAATAAAAGTGTGACATTGTTAGCATATTTGCTCTGCCATTTTGTCAAATAGATAGCAAAGACCAGGATATATGATGTATTTGAAAGAAACATCTGGGAAATAGTGAATAGTTACAAAATTATATTAAATATGTTTCTAAATTTCCATGCATGAATTCAGATATAAAACTTTGGTAGTCAAATACTGAACTTCCTAGAGATATTTCAATATAAAGAAGCATTTGTTCATATATTCACTTTAAATATCTGTGAAATTAATATTTGGAACTATAATCAACTAGTTCCAAGCTATTTGTTTTTATTTGTGTGAAACAATATAGATAATATTTTTACTACAATTTCTTTTTTTATTGTATCTTAAAAGCCATGTGTGGTTTATGAAAATGCTATATATAACAATTAGTTATTTAGAATATATGTTATCTATAGTCACCAATAAATCTTGATTTAAAAAGATTTGGAATTGGCAATGTTAGCTAGAGGTCCCCTACATCATGTGACATTTTTTCCTACTTAGTCCTTGCAAAAGACTGAAGAAGTAGTTTGACGTTTGAAATTAAACTTCTGATGACTCTATAATACTTTTATATGGTCATCAATACGGTCATCAGAAGTTATCAGTAACCATGAGTCAGTAACTATCAAATATGTTTTGGCATTAAACATGTCTTTTTTTTTTTTAATTGAAAATTTTATAAAAGTTTTACAACATATCTCCCCCCTCCCCAAACCCCACCTTCCCCTCCCCCCTCCCTCCCCCTGACTTCCCAGAGCCAATCACAGGGTTAACAATACAATAACCATACTCTGTCTAACATTAATCACTATTAGATTAACAAATCTATAACATCCTTTAACTCTCTCTTAAACAAACATATTAAACACAATAATTATAACATCTTATTACTAATTATAGATAAAAATAAACTACATTAACACTCTAAAGTTTACTCAAAAAACAAATGAAACTTTTTAGTTCCATATTTACTCTCAATATAATCTATCCATCTTCTCCAAACCAAAATATATCTTTCTTGTGAATAATCCTTCACATAGGCAGAAA
>NW_015386370.1:551944-561060 GCF_001527695.2 Protobothrops mucrosquamatus | reverse complement strand
TGTACAATTTGACATTAGAAGCTGTAATATAAACTCCTAAATATTTTATCTTTTTAACCATTTCAAAACCTGTAAGTGTAACTAACATATCTTTATCATCCCTAGACATATTTTTCGGTAATATCTTAGTCTTGTTACAATTAACCTTAAAACCAGAAACTTTCCCATATTGTGCAATAATTTCAACCAAATCAATTACTGAATCTATCGGCTCAGTTAATGTTAACACTAAGTCATCTGCAAAAGCTCTTAATCTATAATCAATCTTATTAACCTTAATTCCTTTTATTATAGAAGACTCACAAATTTTGATTAACAAAATCTCCATTGTTAACACAAATAACAATGGAGATAATGGACATCCTTGTCTCGTTCCTTTTTCAATTTTAAATGCTTCTGTTACCCCCCCCCCCGTTGACTATAATCTGTGCTGATTGCTGTTGATAGATAGCCTTAAGAGCAGACAAAAAATTTTCCCCAAAATTCATTCTATCTATAACCTGAAACAAAAACCCCCAATCCAATTGATCAAGTGCTTTTTCAGCATCTAAAAATATAAAAGCAGCCGGAATTTGGTTATTCATATCCAAATATTCAATTAAATTAATAATCTGTCTTACATTATACTTCATATATCTTCCAGTTGTAAATCCAGATTGGTCACTATGAATCAATTGGCACAACACTTGCATTAATCTATTTGCCAATACTTTTGAGAAGATCTTGTAATCTATATTCAATAAAGATATAGGTCTATAATTCTTAGGTTGTGTCAAATCCTGACCCTCCTTTGGTATTAAAGATATAAAAGCAGTCCTCCAAGTTGGAGGTACCTCTTTGCCCAACAAAATACTATTAAACAGTTCCTTTAATGGTTCTATCATTTCTTCAAATAACATCTTATAATAAATTGCTGTAAATCCATCTGTGCCTGGAGCCTTACCAACCTTTAATTGTTAATCGCCCCCTTAATCTCCTCAGATGTAATTAAACTATTCATTTTTCCCCTTTGATTATCTGACAACCTAGGAAAATGTGCCTCCTGTAAATACTTATCTATTTCTTCAAGTTGTTTTTTTCAGAAGCATACAACTTAGAATAAAAATCCAAAAAACTCTTTTTAACCAAATTTTGTTGAGATGTCATTTTACCATGATAATCTATTTTCTCTATAATTCTTAACTTCTGCTTCTTTCGTAGTTGGTAGGCCAGCCACCTTCCAGGTTTATTTGCGTTACAAAATGTATTATATTTCATATACCTTAAACTGATTGCTGTCTGGTCTGCTATTAACATATTAAATTGTTCCCTAAGCATAGTTATAGATACTTTTAAATTATTATCCAGCGGATTTAAAATAAAAGCCTGTTCTTTTAATTTAATCTCCTCCTCTAGCTCTTTTCGTTTTTGAGCTTGCTTTCTCTTATAAGCACTATTCATAGAAATCAAAATACCTCTCATATACGCTTTGCTAGCATCCCAGACCATTGAAATTGGAGTACCTTTATACATATTCAACAAAAAAAAATCTTTCAGTTGATCTTTACACATCTGCACATTTATATCATGTCTAAATAAATTTTCATTCAATCTCCAAGTTCTTCTCTTCCCCTCTTCACCAAATAATTCCATCCATACCGGACTATGATCTGACAATGTCCTAGGAAAAATCTTAACATTCTTCACCCTAGAAAGAAAATCATTAGTAATAAAAAAAAGTCAATTCTCGAGTATGATTGATGCCTATCCGAAAAAAAAGTATAGTCTTTTTCTTCCATGTTCCATTCCCTCCATATATCTTCAAGTTCCAGTTCTTCCTTCAAATCAAAAAAAGTTTTAGGCAATATTGAATTAAAAGCTTTACTGGAACCTTTCTTGTCTTTTCTTGGATCTAAAACACCATTCCAATCTCCCAACATAATAACTGATTTATAATCCATTTGATTTAATTTCTGATGTATCAATTTGTAAAACTGTTTCTGCTGTTGATTTGGAGCATATAATCCAACGATAAGACATTTCTTCCCATTCAAAAACATTTCAATAAAGACATATCTTCCTTCTGGATCAGAGTCAATCAATTTAGGCAAAAACTCCTTCTTAACATAAATAACTACTCCACCTTTTTTCTGAGGCGCAGGTGCAGTAAAATGTATTCCCAACCGTGAATTAATCAAATACTTTTGATCTTTCGCTGTAATATGAGTTTCTTGCAAACAAACAACATCATTTTTATGTTGCTTCAAATAGTAAAATATCTTTTTTCTTTTCTGCGGTGAGTTCAAACCATTAACATTCCATGTCAGGAACCTTGCCATCTTTAGTGGCAAAGAGCCTCAGGAACGCCCCTTGCAAATCAGCCGTCACTGATCTCTTCGGTCTCGCTCCTCCCACTGACTCTGAACTTACTTGCTGTGCTATGGGTACCGCATTCACTTTTTGTTGCTCTCTTTCTTTGCGTCTATGAGCTACACGGGTCAATCTCTGTGATTTTGGGTCATCTTTAATTTCCAAAAGTTGTAGCTTAGCTTGAACTTGATCTTGTAAATTAATAACACTTGATGATGATGTAGCTCCTTCAATAACTTTATCTTCAAGAATTCTTTCCTTCCTGGTCTTTTTAACTATACCAAACATACCACACATTTAGACTAGCTTTAGATTAAACTAGCCAAATTGAAACTCACCATAATATAAAGGAAATCTATAATTAATTATTATTAAATAATATACCTTATCTTCTTTATTCAGCTTTCCCAGAACTTTCTCAGGATCAGTGATTGTTGCCTGGATTTGGAAAATAAAATTGCGTAAATTCTGCTTGGCCTCTGAAAAGAAAGGGAGAATAAAGAGACATAAGAATATCCAAGAAATACTGCCATACTATATGATAGCAGGTCTACCACAGCTGAAGTTAACTAGATTCTGTGCAATATTTTTTAGAATTCTTTTTATATAATCTTTGTCATTATAAAAATGAAATTTAGTTGCTTGCTCTCAAAGTGTACACATACATAATACACATTTAAACATGCTATATACAACATATGTATAAACCTACACACTTACATACAAATAACATATAAATATTAATCACTGTCCATCCTGAATACATAACAGAAAGAAGAAGCTTTGGAGTTCACAAGGTTAATACTGTATGGAACGGAACTATAACTGAATCTGGATGTTCTGCTTCAGATACCACAGAGCTTCCTCCAAGAAGGTAACAGGAAAAACAGGTTGTGAAGAGGCTGTGTAGTGTCCCAGACAATCTTGCGAACTCTGCTCAAGCAATACTTATTATATGCTATGTCCTGGATGGAAGGGAGTAAACTACCAATAATCTTTTCTGCCATCCTCACCACTCTCTGCACCAGTGATGCTTCCACACCAGACTGTAATGCTGTATGATAGATGCTCTCGATCATCCCTCTGTAGAAAGTGGTAAGGATAGGGGAAGAAAGATGTGCTTTTCTCATGTGATGGAGAAAATGCAGGCGCTGCTGTGCCCACTTTACCAGGGTCTCACTACTGAGTTACCAAGCCAGACTACTCGTTAACTGCACACCCAGGAATTTGATGCTGGAAACCATCTCCACAGATGAATCATTAATACATAGAGGAGTGTGGCTGTGCCTGCCTTTTCTGAAATTAACAATGATCTCTTTGGTTTTTCCAATGTTTAAAACTAAGCTATTTTTCTTACACCAGTTCACCAAACCCTCAACCTTCATGCGGTAAGCACCCTCGTTGTCATCTTGAATAAGACCCACTATTGTTATATCGTCCGTATACGGTTGGTGGCAATATGGTTGGTGGCAAACCTAGCACAACAGTCATGAGTCAACAGGGTGAACAGCAGCGGACTTAGGACACAGCCCTGAGGATAACCCGTGCTCAAGAAAATGGTGTTAGAAATACTTGTTCCAGCTCGCACATACTGGGGCCTGTTAGTAAGAAAATCAAGATTTCTTTTTTTAAAGAATGATCTAGATCATGGCTTTTCAACCAGTGGTACGGGTACCACCTGTGGTACATTGGCACATGGCAGGTGGTACACGACCATCCTAGAAAAGTGGTAGCGGGGGAGGGGAATGAGCTGAACCGGTGGCAGCACCGCACAAGCCTGAGCGAGAGATGGCTGGAGCTGCAGGGCTGTCAGGGCTCAGTGGAAGCGTCAGGATCAGTGCCGCTTTCCAGCTGATCAGCGCTTCGGGGCTGTCAGGGCTCAGTGGAAGCACCAGGATCAGCGCCAGGCTCCAGCTGGAACTGTGGTTGATGACTATGTCCTGTGTTGGATTTTTTTGATGTGAGGGATTGTTGATTCTAGGGATCTTTTTTTCTAATCCCAGCTTCCTGACTCCAATCTTTCTGACAAGATTATCTGCATTTCTGCAGACCTCTGTCTAGGGCAGAGAGACTTGGGGGGGGGGGGTTGGTTTCTGCCTTTAAAATCCTTTGGGGAAATATATTCTGCCTTTTTAATATTTCCCAAAATATTTCTTTCTCTGGATTTTTCCCACAGTTGTAAGTCAAAGACTACCTGGTATATGTGCTAAATAATACTAATCCAAATGCTTGGGTTAATTTACATAACCAAAACCAGTGATTTAGTTCACACAACAGATTGAGCTGCAAAATAGCCAGCCACAGTTAAGCTCAACATAGAAACTCGCCACTACTATGTGCAGTCTAACCAAAGTAAGTTTGGTAAGTAAGCACAGCCCCATTCCTGCCTGCTACAGTTTACTGCATAAACAGCCCCACTTCAGATGTTGCATTTTGGCATCAAGAGACATCCCTGCCAATGTGTGTATATAGAGGCATTTGTGTGTAGTCTGTACAAAGGCTTCCCGGAATTCCAAACTAGTGGTGTGTTGTTGCAGCAAAGCTTTCATTTACAGTGCTATTCACACAAGTCTGCAGCCAACTCCCACAAACTTTTGGCAGGATTCGGCTGCCTAGTGTTGCTGCTTGGGGGCGAGCGTAACATCAAAACACTTTCTTCACAGAGATGCTGGCTACATTTGCACAACATTCTTTATTGCAGCTTTTTGACTTAATGTTATGTAGCGCTACCCCCGAAAGGACGCTGAAGTCCGGGTTCTCCTGGCTCTCCCTTGGTCTGGCTGCTTGGTCCAAGGGGTCCCTTACTTGGACACCTTTGCTTGGCCGAGACCTGTGGTGCGGTGGTGCTCAGTTTCTGTCAGCAGCAACTCACGTGAGGTGATGGTCAGTCTGTCAGCAGCAGCTCACATGAGATAATGGTGGTCAGTCTTTAGGCAGGCAGTTCACGTGCAATAATGGTGGTCAGTCTTTAGGCAGGCAGCTCATGTGCGATAATGGTGGTCAGTCTCTAGGCAGGCAGCTCACGTGAGATAATGGTGGTCAGTCTCTAGGCAGGCAGCTCACGTGCGATAATGGCGGTCAGTCTCTCTCAGCAGTTTACAGGAACCTCCCTTGTTCTATCTCTTTTCCCTCTGGCCTTGCCCCACTGGAACCCCTCCTTCTCTATTCCCTTCTCTCCTTCAGACTTGCCCCACAGAAACCTCTCTCTTTCCCCTTCCCTACTCTGTCTGGCTTTCCCCACAGAAGCAGAAGAACAATCAATCAACCTCCTTTCTCGCTCTCCCTCCGTTTTTCCCCCTTTTCTCCTTCACGTTACCACCAAACTTCTCCCCTTCCTTTTCCAATCACTTCCTCTCTTCTCCCCACCTCTTCCCTTTTTCTTCCGGCCAGCTGCCCTCTGAGCTCCAACAGAGCTCCAGCCTTGGTGGCCGCCCCAGTCCAACCACCAGTCCTCCTCGGCAGCGTCGACCAGCCACAATGGAGGCCACCGGAGCTCCCGACCTCCATCCTGGATCAGCAGAGCTCTAGCAGAGCCTCCCAGCCAGTGCTGATCCTGCCCCAACTCCTCTCTCCGCTACAGTTACTTTTTGGATTCAGAGGAAGCCCTGGACTAGTTTTTTTAAGCCCTCTGGGCACACCCATCTTCCAGGATTAGTTTATTAGTTCCGCGTCGTAAAAAATGTACAAAATTGGGTTAACTTACTATACTTTCAGTGAGCATGTCATGCCAACAGAGCACACCATCGTGCTCTGCTATGGACCACAAAATACTTCGGCTATCATGCTGCAGTTCTCTAGCAACACATCCAATGTCACAGTGGCAGCCAAAGCAACAAAAACAGGCACGTTAAAACACCCACCTGCCTCACGCCTTCCCCTCTATGGCTGTTGATAACCGCTCCACATACGCATCAGCCCGCCTACTGCTTCCATGTCCATGACGATGAAACTCTCCCACCTCCCACATGGGCAGTGCCTCTCCTGAGGTGAGCCCGCGTGCGCCTTCACACGTCTGGCGATGTGGAAGTATGAGCATTCAGAGAGAAACTCCTTGAGAAGAGTGCATGCATACTCCCCCACCTGGTCGGGGCTTTTCCAGCTCCTCTGTTCTCAAGGCGCCAAACACCCTGCTTCCATTGAGACTGTGGCACAGGGGCAGGACTTAACAACGGAGACAGGGAAGCGGTAGGCCAGCCGATGCGTGCATGTGTGCATGGAGTGGTTATCAACAGTGGCAGCAACAACAGCAGCCTTGTGCAGTGAGAGGGACGCGTGCAATTTGGGCAGTGTCAATGGGGGCGGGGGAGCAGCTGCTTCCTGGAAGATGGGAACCAGAGTCAGCTGCAGCAGGCAGGGGATAGCCCAGGATGGCGACAGCGTGCGTGCCCAAAGAGAGGGCTCTGTGTGCCGCCTCTGGCACGCGTGCCAAAGGTTCACCATCACGGACATAGGCGATCTATCAGAATGTGTAAATAATCTACTTCCCTTAAGCCCTCAGGATGGAGAGTTACACATGATATATTATGTTATGACCCCATTTATGGATTTTTCTTTTTTGCTTCCATACATCCTTCCCATCCTCTATAAGTCCAAATGTTCATGAGTTCAACTCCCTATAAGAAGGTTTGAATCCCATCAAATATCTGGTTATTTATACCTGATGAATACCAAATAGAAGGAAACTGGTCATATAGTGCCCACTTCCTGGTAGTCAGTGTAATGAGCAAGAAGTATAGGATAGTAAAAGACACTATAGAATTTAATTTCTGTTCTTCATCTCCTCTCTTTCCTTTATAAATATGCCAATGTATGTATAAATTATGGAGGTATGTCTTCTCCCTTCACCGTCTAACGTAATGCAAGGATATCTTATGAGAAGCAAATTAACAAAACCTCAAGTCATGTTTATACTTGGGGAAGATAATTAGAATAATAATTTAAAGAATTTCCATAACATCTTTCTATATTAAAATTCAATAGAATTTAATTTTTTCTAGTATGATTAAAGCAGTTTACATTCAGAAACAACCATTTATTAGAAAAATAAAACGACATTTATCAATGATTTTTTAGTAAATATTCATTCTAGGTTATGATTTTGCAAAATGCCTTTTTCAGAATTAGGGAAAACATTATGTATGCTTACACATTTTGACATATGAGATTAGACTATAATGGTAAGATTTTCAAATATCTCTATATAACTATTAATTTTCTATAACTATTATTTCAGATACAGGCTGACATTTTTTTCATTGCATCTATATTGCATTTTCATTAACTAACACACTTTACCTTTTTCCCCTAGGAATGGCATTAATTAGGCAACATTTTCAAATCAACTGTACTAAAGATTTCTTTATCTAATATCAACTGTAAACATGGCATTTTTAAAGGAACAAATATGACAGGCCCATTCCCAACATGGGTGAAATCTAAAATATATAGAGAGGTAAGGAAAGGCAAGGATCAACAGTGGAAGGATATATAAATAATTATATGATGTGCATTTTGTGTTAATAACATTATGGCACAGGAACGAGAGACAAGACATGTCTACAGTTAATCATTTGATAAATGTACATTTTGTTTTAAGAGTAGGAGGATATTTCCAATTTTAGACATTTTGCATTGCCCTACATTTCTTTACTGTGAAACACTTTCCTTCAGTTTTTACTGACTTCATAGACACTCTTCTATAATATGTGGAGCTTCTTTATGACATCACAGAATCTTTTCACAGGTGATGGGCTAATATTACCACATTCAAATCTCTCTAGTGCCCAGGCAGGAAGCTTGGTTATCATGAAAGGATTTATTTGATTAAGATTCTTTTGTGACAGTACATAATGAACCTCAAAAGCCAGTTGCTGCAACTCCTACACAAGGAACATCTATTACATAGAGACATTTTTGTCTGAAAATAGCATAAAATGTTTCTGCGTCATTCTTGCCAGATTTTCCTTTTGTGGACTATCTTCTTGATGCAAGATGTTCTTAGTTTTTGTGAACGACCAGCCTGGACAAGAGTTGCTTGGGAAATGACTCCACAGGATCTGGAATTGGTGACTAAAGAGCAATCTATCCTCTTTCATAACTCAATATGTCGCATATGCCAGTATTTTACTGGCATAGGACTATCTAAAGGGTGCCTAGAAGTATTATATGCTAGTTACAAAGTGGCACTTGTCATAGCTATAGGTTTAGCTGTAAACTTCCTTTTACCCAAACTGAAACTGACAAAAAGCACAAAGGTAAGATTTGGATACCAGATGTGCAATGAAGAGGATGCTTCATCCTTTCCCAATTATACCATTGCCTGACCTCTAGCTTTCATTCCCTATCCCTAACTCAGAATCCTATCAAATAAAAATAATACTGTCTGCTGATGATGTAATTATTTTATCCCGTTCACATCCCCAATATCTGTCCTCCAATTATCTGAAGCAGATTTAGTGGGAATGCTATTGGATTGGTCCTCACATATCTGGTTCTTCACAATATATGTACAGTATGTATGTATGTATGTATGTATGTGTATGTATGTATGTATGTATGTATGTGTGTGTATATATATATATATATATATATATATATATATATATATATATATATATATTTGTTTTTTGAGGTTTTCACGGGTGTTTATATGTGAGTCTTTGGTCATTCGGGTTTTCTCCCGTGTAAGATTAGAAGTATCATAGCGACGTTTCGATGAAATCACATTCATCATCATCAGGCTTGTGCTTTTAGCTTTGTGCTTCTCA
>NW_015386370.1:517328-550588 GCF_001527695.2 Protobothrops mucrosquamatus | reverse complement strand
ATATATATATATATATATATATATATATATATATATATATATATATATACACACACACATATATAAATATATATTCTGTACAATATATAATTGCCAATTCATTGCAGCTCCCAGAATTCTCTGCTTCAGCATGGAATTCTAGGAGTTAAGATCCCAATTCATCTGGAGGGAATCTCTTAGCCTTCAAAGAATTGTAATTTCATTAGTTGTTTGAATGGCTAAAATCTGATATAATCTAGTCCATATATGATTTGTATTGTTTTGCATTTAAAAATTATCAGTGTCAGCAATCTGCAAGAGACTTAAGGCAAGGATCTGCCAGTTGGCCAAGGGATCAAATGGGGAAGTTCCACATTGGAGGTGTCTCCTAGATTGATGGCAGACTCCACTCACACCCCCCCCACACACACACTTTGATCTTTGCTCTCCACCCATCCATCTTTTTGGTTATATTGGTATATTCTCGTTGCGTTTCTTTATCATTGTTTACTTTATTATTTTATTATTTTACTTCTATTTACACACTTTTTCATTTTTCTTCCTTTTTATTATTGTAAGCCACCTAGAATAACTCCATGGCTAGATAGGTGGCAAATAGAATTTAAAAATAATAGTAATAATAATAGTGCAACGAACCATGATAATATCTTAAATCCAATCTGTATTCTAAGTTCAATCAAATTTTGTCAAATTTAGATTTTGAATGGCATACATACATAATTCTCAATATGAAGTAAGAAGCTCCAAGACATATGGTATACATTTTCAATAAAAGTTGTAATATCTAATTCTGTTATAAAGACCCATAAAAAAGTTGAGCTCTCAGAAAGAGTATCACCATAAAAAAAGTTCAGCTCTCAGACGTTATATTTATAAAAGCTAACAAGAATGGGACTAAAGACAAGTAACAGATATTTTTATGTCAGAAAATCAGAACAATTCAATGAGAAGAATATTGGAGAGGGGGAACCTGGGTGATTAGGCAAAAATCCAAAGCAAAGATAATATCTAAGGAAGGAGTAACAAGCAGAATATAGTAATGAAAGTCTGCTACCATAAAGTAATATTATAGAGAAAGCTTTATGGTAAATAATTTTAAATAAAATTATTTTTCATGCAGAGAAGAAATGTAATAATAAATATATAAATTACTCCTTTTGGCTGAAGCAAGGCTAAAAGTATTTAACTCTGTCTGAATTTAGGATTTTTGGATATATTCGGTGTCTGTTTACCTAGACTCTAAGGTAAACAGTGATTTCCAAAGTTTAAAATACGGATCTCTCTACATGTAAAATTAACAGTCTTATTACTTTGATCATATACATTTAACAACAACCTTTCTTGACACTTTTATTTGTATGATGAGAAAAGCATCCATTACTTATTATCTATATATCAAGCTCCTGTTTAAAGCCATCTGCTATTTCATTTAAGATTCTTTTCTTATTTTTATTTTAAAAAATCCTGTATTTTCAAAACAGAGATCTATAAATGGACAGGTAATTACTGAACTTATAAAATTAATGCTCGGTATAACAACAAAAAATATCAATACAGTGAATTACTTTCGTGATATAAAAAACAAGCTTTAATTTTTTATCTTAATGCTAATATCTCCACTATATTATCATGTATATGTTTAAAGCAACATTAACATGCTTGCAATTTTTTTCACTTGACAGTCAGAGAACCCAACAACGGCAGTATCAGTTGTCACAGAAATAAATGATGACTATAGCCACGACATGAACAAAATGCTCTACAAGTTAGTGACGAACACTTCCAAGATGATGAAATACATGAAGCGTGTCACTCATCGTCACAAAAAAGAAATCAAGTACCAAAAATTAAACAAAAAGAGAAAAAATAATGAATATGATGAAGACGAACAGCTTTTCCCAGTTTGTCTGCACAATCATAGCTCCAGTGCAGACACCATATAATGTAAAAGCCCAATTTTTTTTCCTTCCTATATTCAGCTCTTACTGAATATTTGGAGTGCTGCTTCTAATCCAATAAGATGGCAAAGGAAGTAACAAAACTCCAATATAGGTTGCTTGGTATGCTGAGTTAGTTTCTGTACAGGATACTATGGATTGTACTGAAGAAGACACAAAGGGGCTATTAAATGTTTTAAAGTCAAACCAAAGTGATTTGCATCTACAATATCAATAATTAAAGACTGTATTTGGTAGATAATGCAGTGAGTCTTCAATATGATCTTACCTCTGTTATATAAAACTGAGACTGAACTTTAATAAAAGGCTCCCTTTTCACAGGAAGCAAAGTGCTGTTTCAGCAATTCAGCATTCTTCATGCTTGCTGCATTTCAGATATAGTTAATTCTATGTGACAGAAAAAAAAAGATGGAAAAATCCTTTCTTCCCAGCTTTCTCTTGATATAATTTCTGCTCAGGGAAAACAGGCAAGCAAAGAACAGGCAAAAGGCAAGTGATCCTAAAAGAATGAGAAGATGGCTGAGCGGTTCAGTAGCTAAAAGTCAAGCTTATGTAAGTTGCCCAGAGATCAAAAGCAAGGAAAAGATCCTTTTAGCCTCTGAACCTGTTTGTCTGATCATCCTCAAGATCGTTTTACCTGCTTTGTTTTAGTACTCTTGTATGGTGATCAGTTACATTTCTGGCTCTGAAGACGCCTTGATAAGAAATGATCCTTTCTTTGAGAACTGATCAAGTACAGACACTTCTCACAAAATGACAAAATCATCAAGAATTAGAAAAGGCTCGCTACAGGAAGTCCTTGACTTACAACCAGTCACTTAGTGATGTTTCAAGTTCTGACAGACACCCCCCCAAAAGACCCACAAATATGACCCACATGGTCACATGATTGTCTTTTGGGTGCTCAGCAACCAGCCCACATTTATGTCCATTTGCAGTATCCCAGTCCTGTGACTGTAATTTACTATTTTTTTTGCCAGAAATCAGCATTTATTTCTGGTTTCTGGCAAAAAACGCCATTGTAGACAATGGGTTTTGCTTAATGACACTGGATTTGCTTAACAACTGTTGCAAAAAAATGTTGTAAAATTGGATCAGTCATGTGATAACCTACTTACCATCAGCGTGATTTCCAGGCTCAATTACAGTCCTAAGTCAAGAACTATCTGTATTTTTACCCAAACTAATAAATATGATGGTATCAATAACACTCAAAATACTGTAACAAGAATTGCAAAGCCATAATTGTGGTTCTTCTGTGGTGTGACCAACAGATTCAAAATCAAAGTTAGTGGGAGAGAAACATACCAGAGAGCATACTTTGTTGTATTAATTTTACTGTCGAAGTTTTGTTTTATGCAACATGCTAAATCAAAACTAAACAAACTGCATTACAGTTTGATGCATAAAGATAGCATCTCCAACTTTAGAGAAAAATCAGGAGGAATTTTTATAACTTTTCAAACTAGCAAATTTTATTGAAAAGCACAAATTTTCAGAAACTATAGCTCATACTTTTTAATAAAATGTTTTGGTTTGAAAAGGTGCTACCAAACTCCACCATCTTTAGAGAATAAGTTAATTGATCTATTTTTGATTACATACAGCAGTTATAAACATGAAGGTGCAACCAGGCTGCAAAACAGTCCAAAAGCCTTAGGATTATTAAAAATCCAATAATCTCTTACCTGATTACAAATTAAGAAAGTCATTCAATAATTAAAATGGGATTATAAATTTAGATAAACAGTTTGCATGCTAAGTGATTAATTTTACTTCCTACATAGTAAGAGGAAGTTCAGTATAAAGTTTTACATAGTTGTATGAAAAAAATATGCCTCCTTTGATTACTGAGGCATCAAATGTAATGAAAAGCAGAGGGTCTTTTATCTACCTCTTTGAAATACAAAACTTTTTCATGTTAGTTTCAATGCATGTCACATGCTTAGAAAAGAATGTGTTTGTTGGACAATCCAATTCTCACACATTGTCTTGTCTTTCTCATCCTATTGATTGTACAGGTAGTCCTCAACTTATAACCACAATTGAGCCCAAAATTTCCATTGTTAAGCAAGGCAGTTGTTAAGTGAGTTTTGCCCCATTTTATGACCTTTTTGCCACAGTTGTTAAGGGAATCACAGCAGTTGTTAAGTGAATGATGGGGCCATTAAATGAATATGGCTTCTCCCATTGACTTTGCTTGCTGGAAGCTGGCTGGGAAGGTTACAAATGGTGATCACATGACTTTGGGACAGTGCAACTGTCATAAATATATGCCGGTTGTCAAGTTTTAATCACGTGACCACAGAGATGCTGCAATGATCGTAAGTGTGAAAACTGATGATATCACTTTTTTCAGTGCCATTGTAACTCTGAACGGTCACTAAACAAATGGTTGTAAGTCCAGGACTGCCTGTAGTGAAAGATAGTATACGGTTTCCTTGTGCTAAGAGATTTTGCTTTCCTTCTTTGATTTTATTTTGCATGTAATGTAAAGGATGTTTCAGTTCCTGCTTTTTCTTTTCTTTCTCTCTCCTGTGAAATTTGAATAGATAGCTATACTAGGCTCTATCTAGCAAACTATATGGGTTTTCCTTCGTAGAATAAAGCTAGGTCAGGTATTTAGCCTTTCTACCTAAATACAATGTCCTAATACACTTTTTCTGTTTTTTAAAAGAGCCTCATGTGAATTGATCTATCATTAATGTCTCACAGCACGAATTAACCATTTGGGGAAATTGTCTTTTTAAAAACAATATACTAGGTAGAAAACAGCTTCTTCATAAAGTGCTCCATGAAAATGACTTTTTGTTATTAAATAGTTGATATACTACAAATATTTGATAATATTTGTACTTGTTCAAAATTCAGCTAATTTGAGTACTATAAGGCTAAATCCACATCTCAAAGAAGCTTAGCAGTTATTAATATTACCTGCCCAATCCAAGAATTCAACACACTCTGTTTGCTTATATCGATTTGCAATTTCTCTAGCGTTTTCATCCCGAAATGTAGTTGCATAAATATCAACTTCCAGCTCTATCAGAGTTTTCAGTGTGTTTAGCTGACCCCAGGCTGCAGCACAATGAAGAAGTGTATAACCTGAGAGAACAAACCAAATCAATGTATATAACTGTGCACAGAATATCTGTATGCAATCCTTTTTATACACTGTATTCCTTTATATACAAGAAAACTCAACTGCCAATTAGCAAATCATCAGATTAATACTGGATAATCAATCAAACAATTTTCACTGACTCAATGCTTAAATACATGTAGAACATACATGCAAAGCACAGAAAAGGAATAAGAAATAATAAGCTAAATGCGGTACAAAGGTACCTTCATATGTATAGTGTCAAGCAAACATATATTGAGTATCTTCACAAACATTCCTTATACATTTATCCATTAACACATTAAACAAAGCTGCCTTCATACACCTTACTCTGTTTCGTTAAGCCATTTAATAAGCATTCCTTTTATTCTCATTCATGCTTAACTGTCATATTACTGAATTTTGCAACAAACTTCCAACTAATCCAAGATTATCATAAACTTTCACCTAATCATATGTATTTTGACAATATATATCCATAGAGTTGCCAACTATTTTCTGTAAAAATTCCTATGTCTATGAATTCAGTCTTGAGAATCAAAAGATTAATACATTACCTCTTTAAGCTAATGTTTCTCAACCTTGACATCTTCCAGCATGCTTATTGAGGAATTTGGGGAGTTGAAATTCAGGCATATTAAAGTTGTCAAGATTGAGAAGCAGTGCTTTAAGCTATCAGCTGTTTTTAACCACCGATTTTTGTTCATATATTTTTACAAAAACGCATATATACATTTGATGGATAGAGAAATAAAGTATTCAGAATAGTACATATACACTAACAAAGTGAAGAAACAAGTATTTTAGATGGAAAAACTAGGTTAAAAAGGCTGTTCAGTGAAAACATTATAGGGGAGCTAATGACATTAATGTGGAGGTAAAGAAGCCAAAGAGAGGCAAATGCTGGATGGGAATTCTGGGAGTTTTTAGGAGAATCGTGGAAGTATAGAAATTCAGACTTCCAGTGAAGATGGTTGACTGACCAGTCTGGAATGCTCCTTCTGGGTTGAAGCTTTTTCAGTTTACAAACAATGGAACTGACTTCCCTAAGTTTATATGACTCTTCTGAGTTAGGGAAAGTTCCAGAATCACCCCACAACATCCTCCATACAGCAGCAGTTTGAAAGAAAACTGGAGCAGCACACCAAGGTAGTCAGGTGAGATGCCCATAAGCTAGAGGTGGGTCAAAATCATTCTTTGTTGAAAAAATAGCCATTTTAGTATTTGTTTTTCAAATAGACAATGAGTTGTGCCTTTCATTTCTTAAACACTTTTGTATAATTATTAAACTAAAAGAGGCTCTTTTCAGAAACAGCCTGTTATTCCTCTTCGAAGGTCTAGCCATTTTGGGGATATCGTTATTGTTGAATGAGGAGGAGGGTTGCCAAAGGTGAGCTAAAATAAGGTGAGCCTGGAGTACTTTTTTCCTGGAGAAACATAAGGCTTTAAAACCTTATGGTCTTATTTCATCATTTTCATGAATTTGCCACTTTATTTGACATTGGGAGTTATAATTTGCATTTTTGGATTGTTTCTTGAGGAGGTTGAAATCTTCCAATTTTAATAAATTGGCCAAGAGATACCAGCTGATCTACAAAAAGCTTCTTTTTTAAAAAAAAATATTCTTTGACCACAAAAGGGAGGTAAACAAAATATGATGAAGCAACATAGGAGGCAATTAAGCCAGACAGCCTACAAGCCATCTCACTCATATCCTCTCCACAAAAGTAAATATTGATTTAATTATAAATATAAATATATCTAATAATATAACTAAATATTTATATTTATAACTAAATATAAATATGATATTTAAAGAAATATTTATAGTCTTAAAATGAATAAAAAAGGATTTTCTTTTTAAGGTTAAAGACTTTGAAGGATTTATAAATATTTAAAAAATATTTTAGAAAAATTAGTAAGTGTAAATAAATATAGATACACAACTGGGAAAAAAGAAAAAAATGGACTTTGTTAAGATGGCAAAGTAAACTCTTTTGAATGGGGATTTTATTCAGTCTTGTTTCTATTGGGATATGCCTTCTGGTTTTTAGGCTTGAAATAGAAAAAAAAATAGATTTAGAAATTATTTGAAGATTTAATAACTGTGTACTTATAGAATTGGCTTGTAATAATTATAGGTGTAAAATGTTGAGGTTGTAATTGTATTAGTATTTACTATGTTGGGAAAAAAATCAAAAGTCAGCTTCTTTTTTATTCTTTTCCATCCTGCACTCCCCCTCTTTAATCTTTATTTTCATTGTATTTTATGCTATAATACAGAGGTCCCCAATCTTTTGGGCACCAGGGACCAGTTCCGTGGAGAGGGGTTTTTCCGCAGACCAGAGGGTATGTGGTTTTGTGTGGTGCCTGCATCTCGCAGATGGGGCTTTGCTTGTTTGTGCAGACCGGTTACTGGCATGCTGCGGCCCGTACTGGTCCATGGACCAGGGATTGGGCACCCCTGCTGTAATAAACCTTAATAAACTTTATATATATACCAAAAAAAAAGAAACGGTAGATTCATAGCCAAAGAAAGTTAGCATTTCCCAAACTAGGAATTAAAGGAGACTATATGCAAATTGTGTGGGAAAGTTTGAGAATCTATGTGTATGTGTGTGAGGGGGAGAAGGTGCAACACAAATGAAAATTGTGGTTAGGCTCGAATTAGATAAAAATAGAGAACGAAAGAGAGCCAATCTGGTATAATGGTTAAAGCATAAGAAACTGGGAAACTGCAACTTGCCAAGAACTATCTGTAATTCAGGTTCTCAGTCCTAGGAAGAAGGCAATGGCAAAACCATTTCTAAAAAAAAAATATGTTGCCAACAAAACTGCAGGGACTGATCCAGACAGTCTCCAAGAATTGGACATTACTGAATGAAAGAAAAAAGAGGAGGAAAGTAAAAATGAGTTAAAGGATTAATAAAGGCTTAGATCAGAAAGCTCTAACAGATAGCTATGAGCATTAATCCATTATAGCATTCTTGTATCTGTTTTCAAATTCAAAATATAAACTGACATAGTTCTTAAAGGGATCTTTTATCTTAGTGATGCTTAATTCAAAATATCTAGACCATCATTTACCTCTGACTGTCTTATCCTTCAGGTCAACTCCATATTTTGCCAGGGACTGGATAATGTCATTCTGACCAACCATACAAGTTGTAAACAGTAGGTTTCTCCCTAGAATATCTTTTTCCATTAAAAACTTATTGGCTTTTTCATGATCAGGATCCTCCGAGTTCTCAAAAATCTGTTGTACTTCTTCCATATCACCCCTTAAAGCAGCCCTCAGGAGAGGATTAAAATGTGCTGGTTCCTCTTGAGGTCCCAAATCTTCGTGCTCATTTTTTGTTGTTGAAGCTGCTTTTTCTTCCAAGGGTTCCATTTTCACAAGATTAGCTTAATTTAAAAATAAAAATAACACAATGGGATGTGGTTTGTACAGATTCAAAGCATCATCATTTCTATCTATAAAACCTCATTCATCTTTTCATCCAAAACACGTTAGATCTCTATACTCTTCACCAGATTATCTATGTTATTACTAGTCAACATTATTTTCAACCATATTTATGAAATTTTAGAGTGCAGAATCATTATATATACAGTACACTAATCAGTAAAACGAATACTTGATCAAAACGATGGAATGAATGGGCATGACCTTTACCAACAGAACCTCAAGCCGTCTCATCGTGACCCAGCTCAAAACCAACCTGGCTGCGGTTCCCGAGTTCCCGATGCTTCCTGGCTTCTGAACACGGCAGGGGGAAAAAAGGCAGTGATCCCGTCGCCATAGAAACCTCGCAGCGTGGCTGAGGCCGGAACGCTTGAATGGACACTTGAAGTTCTTGCACGGAAAACTAAGACTGTAGGATTACTTCCGGCGGGTGAAAACAGTGGGGTGGAATGCTGCCTACTGGCAGTTTCCGGCACCAGTGGGAACTGTGGGAATGATTGCGGCTGTAGCAGTCGGGAAGGTCCTTCGTTCCTCCCACTCCCGACAACATACTGTACAGAGCCCCTGCCGATACATGGCATTTCCTTGCAACGGCTTCTGGCCTCGTCGCCGCTGAAATTCAGAATAAGCTCCCTCTTCCACCGGGGAGGTCAGTTTCCAGGGTTGGCAATGGCTGTGGTCGCGGACAACTGGGTTAGGGGAGGCTGTGAAAGAATCAGTGGGGAGAAGAGATGGGGCGAGACCTTGGGCTGAAGGGCATGCGGAAGAGTAACCCTAGAAATACCCAGCAAAATTAAATCAGGTGCACCTAATCTACATTTTTTTCCCCCAATACGTACCGGGCAGCTGCCTGTCTTCAAGGTAGCTCAAGCGGGGTCAGGAGATATCTAAAATGAAGCGGTGTTTAAGTTTCTTAAATAAATCGTGTAGTTGGTCACCTTAAGGGAAACAGTATTGGTTGTACCACTGGATAGGAAATCTCTGTTTAGTGCAGTGGTTCTCAACCTATGGGTCGGGACCCCATTTGGGGTCGATCGACCATTTCACGGGGTCGCCAAGCAAGGCTGTCCGCCATTTTTCCCCCTTTTCCGGCGGGTGCCTTACCTCCCTTGAGCTGGGCCAGCTGGTGGTCGGCCTGCTCCGTCTCTGCCGCTTGCCAGCTACGCCTCGGCCGGCGCAGGGGGCAGAACCACGCATGCGCGGTGCTCCCAGGCAGGGAAAGTCCTCGACTTATGACCGGTTGGGTAGTCCTTGACTTACGACCGGTTTAGTCCTCGACTTATGACCGGTTTAGTCCTCGACTTGGGGGTCGCGGCATTAAAAAGGTTGAGAACCACTGGTTTAGTGTCTGTAACTAATTAGCTATCATCAATAAAGTTTCATGCTTATGCCTTCACCAACCATGTGAAGATGATGGCCACACCCCATATCTTGTTGAAGGTCTTGTTACGGGGATGGAAAAAGTGAATGAACTTCCAATGAAGTTTAGAAGGTTCATATAATGAGGGAATACTGGACAGGTACCTACGTTGCTGGTGAGGGATTGTGGAGGAGGGAATGAGAAAGTTATTGCATGAACAGTGTCTGGCAGAGAGGTTCCAACTGTCATAACAGGTCTCTTGGATCAAAAGCAGGCTTTGAAAAGATTTCATTTTGAATTGGTAAATATCATTTGCCTTCTATTATGTTCAGTCTGTTATGTTCACTAATTTAGATAGCCCTTGTATGTGCTTTGCTATCTGAAACTAAGAAGAACCTTTAGCATCTTTTGGAAGTGTTCTGTGGTATCAATGATGGGTTTTTTAGAGGAAACATTTCACATTCTTTGCCATTTATTTTTAGGCATCTGGATGATAAAAGTCATCAGTCTTGCTGTTCTCAGTGGATAAAATGAGTTGAAGGCAAGGATTATTGATTAATAGTTTCTGTTGTACCTCTATTTTATCACAGGGTGAGTAACTAATCTTGCTTTTTTAATTTCAAATTGATTCATATAATGATAACAAATGTTTGTTTTGTATTTAGGAATAAGTATACATTTTTATTTTAGAAGACAGTGCTAAAGTTTGGACAATTGTTTATGCAGTCCAATGTATGTTAATTAGATTAAATTATCTATGCTTGTATAAGATAAAGCTAGAATTAAACATAGATTTACTATGGTTGTAATATAAAACTGGCAGAATTTTGAAAAAGAAATGAATAGGTAGAAATTGTTAACGATCTTTTACTTATCTTAGAATTTATTTTGTGGTGCATAATCTGATCACTTCTTAAATATATAACAAACTATTTTAGTTGCCTTTTTGTTACATGGGGTTTTTTTTATTCTTTGCCCAGGGCCAGCAATAATTTAAAGACTTCTCTTTGCAGTGCATGGACACAAAACCAATGCGCAGGTAATTAAAATAATTAAGTAGATTGAATTGTGACATCATACTAAATTATGATTTATAATCAGTGTATAGAATCTAGATAATGTTTGAGCTATTAGACCAGGCATGTCAAATTCACAATGTCATGTGACGTTGCGTGACGTATCTTGACTTTTTCTCCATTGCTGACAACGGGGTGGGTGCGGTTTTGGCATGACGCATCCAGCCCATGGGCCGGCAGTTTGACATGCCCGTATTAGACAATAGTAGTTTAAAGCTTTCCATTTGTCCTTTTTTCCTCTGAGAACAGTGGTCCACTACAGTTGTCACTGCCTTTTGGAAAGATAGACTCTGATGCATTAGTGAGTAATCTACAATCTCTCATGGCTTTTGAATCACAGCTGTCAGCATCTCTCACAGTTGGTCATGCCTTATGAGACTGCTGAAGTATCATGAAGTTGCATATCCCCATTTAAGTGCTTCAGTGCATCCTTTATAAATTTGAATTTTGCATCTGTATAATTTCAATAGTTGGCAGCATTTGGTCAGTCTTGTTTGGTCTTGGAACCTAACAAGTTAGGCCTGGTTAATACTCGGATGGGAGATCATCTGGGAATTCCTGGACTGTAAACTAGACTGGGAACTAAAGTGCTGGAAGAATACAATGGTAAATCATTCTTGTACTGGGAAATATCCATGAAGTCTTATATTTGCTTTAAGGGTTGGTCTTTACTAATTCCTACCTATGTTCTGCATAATAATTTATTTGACTTACAACTATTTACTTGCCTTTCGTGTACAATAATAATCACCATCATTTAATTAGTAATCTGATCTAAATAGTTACTGAGATTAAAACTTGAATATGCAACAGCTATCTAAAATAGGATAATGGATAAGATATAGAAAACATATTTAAATAAAGCTTGCCTGATTTACCTTCTGGTTTGCTGGATGGCTGATTCAACAAGATTTTTCTTAAAACAACTTTGTCTTCTGGTATCAGAAATACCAGGTGTCAGGGTCACACATCGAACGAAGCTGCAAAATATTTGGCTTTGGGATGCATGTAAACATTGCCACTATGTATTGTTCAACAAACTATGGATATATATTGACTTGTTTTCTGTACCCATGTCTTTTTATACTGTGATTTATATAGGGAGTTCAGGAAAAATTTACTTCTCTTTTTACAGAAAATTTAGGGAGCCCACTAAAATTGTGGCATCTTTCTGCTTGAGGAAGAATACTCATTTTACTAGTTTCTTTTTTTGACCATTTTACAAATTGAAACATCCCATGGATCCACTTAGGTTTTATATTGTTTCCTACTGTTTTTCTAAGTTTAGCTGCCATAAATAATCTTTTTAAAATCAAATTCTACTTTTTTCAAATTATAAACATACAAGCCAGAAAACAAATATTATAACTGAAATCTAAGCAGCATCCCCCAAAGAACAGTTTATCATCTGCTCAATTTGATGATGATAACTCAAGCACTTGCTGACATATTATTAGATATATTGTAGAATAGGGGTCCCCAATCCCCAGTCTGGCACTAAGCCGCAGCATTTCAGAAAACGGACCGCGCAAACAAGCAAAGCCCCATCTGCGGGATACAGGCAGTACATGAAACCATGCCCCCCTCCCGCTCCACAGAAAAACCTCTCTCAACGGAACCAGTCCCTGGTGCTCAAAAGGTTGGGGACCTCTGCTGTAGAACATAATGGTTGAACAAATTTTATGTCTTGTTGAAATCAGTGTATTTTATTTTCAAGTAATTCTACAAATCTACAAATATTGGAAATAATGTGAAATAACCATAAAGCAATCTCCAGATTCTCTCCCGTTGCATTGGATTCTATGTTAAAAACCAGGCAAATTGAATAATTAAAATATACAGCTTTTCCTAATTATAAATATATTTTTTTGGAATTTGAAAGTCTTTAAAAAAAAGTTGAAATATAGCATTAGAAGTTTTTAAAAAAGGAAGAGAATTCTAACTCAAAGAGTTTGTAATTTCTGTTTGGCTTTTCAATGTTTTCACATAGCTTTGGCTACTTGAATTCTACAAGAAAATCTGGTATTACATCTATTTTATTCTGAATATTTTCTTAGAAATTTGTTCAGTCCAAAGCTTATATTTCCTTATTAAAATATTTTCAGCTATAATAGGTACACTTTCCCTTTTAATAGAGGTATATAAATAGCTACACTACTATTTTTTCATTGTTGAATTACTTTTATCAAAAATCTATCAAGATGAAATTTCTTATGACACTTTTCTTTCATTCTCTTTCTGGTATAATAAATGCTTGTCCACTTTATATTTTTGATGTAATGTTTTCTATCCAGTGGTCTCACTCCTTTGTTCCGTTATTAGGTGTACTAGTAATCGAGCAGGTGAAACCGGAATGGATGTAACAAGCCGTTGCACTCTTGGAGATCCCAACAAACTACCAGAAGGAGTGCCACAACCTGCTCGTATGCCTTACATCTCGGACAAGCACCCTCGCCAAACATTGGAAGTTATCAATTTATTGCGTAAGCACCGGGAACTGTGTGATGTGGTGCTGGTTGTGGGGGCCAAAAAGATCTATGCCCATCGAGTCATCCTATCAGCCTGCAGCCCCTACTTCCGAGCTATGTTCACAGGAGAACTTGCAGAGAGCCGGCAGACTGAGGTGGTGATCAGAGACATTGATGAAAGGGCCATGGAATTGCTTATTGACTTTGCATATACTTCCCAAATTACGGTAGAAGAAGGCAATGTTCAGACCTTACTGCCAGCTGCTTGCCTTCTCCAACTAGCTGAGATCCAAGAAGCCTGCTGTGAGTTTCTGAAAAGGCAGTTGGATCCTTCCAATTGCCTTGGCATCCGAGCATTTGCTGATACTCATTCTTGCCGTGAACTTCTTAGAATTGCTGATAAATTCACTCAGCATAATTTTCAAGAGGTGAGTAGCTCTGTAATTAAAATGTGGTCAATATATGCATTGGAGGTAAGTGGCAACATGAACTATACCACAGTAGGTGAAGGTTCATTGTTTTTGAACATTCCTCAGCATTAAAAGAAAACAAAACAAAATCAACTTCCTTTCAGTTAGAAGTTTTGTCTAGCAAAAATAGATATGAGCTAGAATCCTTAATCTATAATAACAATTGTATTACTTTATTATGGGTGAATACTGACATTTTCTTTCTTCATATATTTCAAAACATTTAGCTATATATTTGTTGAAACTGATTAATGTTTGAACTTTTTTACTTTAATTGAAAGGAGATGTGATAATTGCTCAAAATGAGTATTACATATAGGGCTTGATGTCTTTGTATCATAATTTTTTAAATCTAAATTGTACTGTATTATTCTGCATAGACCAAACCTTAAAACTACACACATCTTGCAAGTCTAAAATTTTTAAACATTCTCATATCATGGTAAACCTCTCTTTCTTTTTGATACTGCCCACTATAAATGTCATAAATATTTTGAGCAGAATAAATGTATTTTGACTGAGAACAATTATAGATTTTTAGTTTGGGGGAGTTCCTTAATTTTTATTAACTTGAGAACAAGAGTTATGTAGGATTACAGTTAATAGAGTGCTATACTGAGAGTACAGAAGAAAATACTTATTAAAATATTGTATTTTGATGGAATCTAATAGTACTGTACTACTAACTGAAAATAATATTCTTTGAATGATAATTTTTAAATCATAAGGAAACAATGCAGAACATTGCTCTGGGCCCATATATAGCTAAATTTCAGCATTGGTAGTTGTTATCTTATGACTTTTTATACTATTTCATAATTCTAACAAAATTATTTCTGTTAATTTATTATTAATTAATCATTTATTATGAATTAATAAAGCATGGATTACTTTTCAGATTGTTTCTTATACATAGTTAAATGCAGCTTGATATGTAGTGATCTATGAAGTGAATAATGGAAATATTCATAATCTTCATAAACAAATTCATCTTCTTGTTTAGATTAACTCATTGGGAAAAGATTATATACATGTATAAAATACAGGTATAATGAAATTATGACCCTGCAAGTCTGAATTATTTTCAAACTGTCATGGGCTACATTTTGATTGATGAGTAGCAGGTTCGCCGCTTTTACAAGTCAGAGTGTTCAAATTAAACATTCTTTTTGTTTCAACTCTTTGATATATTATATGAGAAAAAGAGATATTTGAATAAAATGTTAACGGATTTCTTAGAATAAACTGATTTGAAATCTGTAACTTGCTCAGTAAAGAATAGAACTTTATAAAAGGAATTGAATCATGGAATGTAAAGGAAGGGATCTTGGAGATAATCTTGTCCAGTGCAGGAATTTGCTATCTTGACATTCCCAACAAATGATCATCCAGCCTCTATTGAAACAACTCCAATGATATTTTGCTGCCACAGCTGCAGAAAAAGCTATTTATTACTGTAGGTTTTATATTATTTATTTAAGATGTTTACATATTACCTTTCACCAAAATATCCTTTAACATTCACAATTACTAATTAGAATACATTGTATTATTTGATAAAATATTAATCCATGGAATTTCTGTGTTACAAGATCAGCTGGGTCATTTAAAATAAAATAAGGATTTCCCCATTTGCTAAATGCATTCAGTTTTTGGAAGAGGATCAAGGCAATCTCAATCTTCTCAGTAAAATTCCAGATATGGTTTTATTATTAAAACTATTATATTTCTTATGTTAAGTGATTTTATCCTACCTGCCTGGGAACCTGGGTATTACATTATGTAAAGTTATGTACAATTGTTATATTTTGTGCTGCTGCTTCCCAAAAGCAGTCCAAAAAAAGAGATTTCAGAAAGTTCCTTCAATTGACCCGATTCCAGTGGGACAAGATATTTTTTTTCTTAGTTCTGTGTGTTATAGAAGTTTTATGGATTCTCTTCTATCTTTGGAAAAAAATGTTTTCCACTGAGGGCCTAGAGAGAATGCATATGTACATGTTTGCAGCTTGTCAGGAGCTTGTATTTCGCACCACTTTAGTGCTTGGCAGCTTTTGCAGTCCGAGTCCCTCTGAGGTGCACAGCCCCTGTGTGTATATTTAGAGCAAGCAAATGAAAAGGAGGTAGGATAAAGTGAGTCCATCTTATAACCCTGAGGCACTCTGACAGAAACTAAGATCAAAAGGGTTTTTTTTACATTTGCTTACAGTACATAGGGTAACTTTGCTTTAGACTCTGTACTTTTTTGTCCATATTACAAATGTAACTGCTTTATTGAAATGATTTATTCTCTGAATAGCATTTTCAATTGTCATTATTTCCTGATTACAAATGGAGAAACTGAGACCTATGAGGACAACTCTATAAAGGCCCCTCTTAATCCAGTTAGCAAATATCTTTACATTGTTTCTGGAATCAAAGCAAAAGATTCTGCTTAATGACCCATTCTGATTTTGAACTTAGATAATTTATATTAATGGATTAATATAAATATCTGTATATAAAATTTATCATATGTAAAAATGGTGCTTTAGATATATTATGAAATGCCTAAGCTGAAATATGCAAAAGCAAAAGATGCCGAAATGCTTTTTTCAACAGAACTTCTCCGTTTCCAAATGGCTCTGCTTACTTTAAAATTTTATCTCATTATAGGTGATGGAAAGTGAAGAATTCATGTTGCTTCCAGCTAATCAGCTTATTGACATCATTTCCAGTGATGAACTGAATGTCCGGAGCGAAGAACAAGTATTCAATGCAGTAATGGCTTGGGTCAAATACAGCATTCAAGAAAGGCGCCCGCAGCTTCCTCAGGTATGGCCCAAATACATTTCTTACATGATTGCACATATGCAAATATGCCATTTTGCAGGATACCTTTATTACTTATTTATAGTGGTATTATTTGTTAGTATGAAAAAAAGAGTTGGTTGTTTGAAAACGTATCAGAATATGAAATGGTAGTTCATTCAGCCCTATTCTGTATGAAGTGATACCCAAAGCTCTGAATCCACACAATCATTGGAACTTGCTAGGTCTCTTGGAGTAGTATAGCATCATATTTTTGATCCATTGTTCTTGATTGATAGGTTTTGCAACATGTCCGCTTGCCACTGCTTAGTCCAAAGTTCTTGGTGGGCACAGTTGGCTCTGATCCCCTCATTAAAAGTGATGAAGAATGTAGGTAAGTCTTTACTAATAAGAAATATTCTACAGTTCTTAATATAAAATTGTGAAGTTCCTATGTTAACAGTTATTATGTCAGTCTATAGCACTCTTTAATATGTCTTCTTTCTTAAGACTTGCTTATTAGAAAACAATGTTTAACTCTGACATCTTATCAACAAATACATATGTAGACCAAAATATGCATTTTTTGTACCCTGAGAAGATCAGTTAAAATTGGCATGGTTTTTCTTCAAGAAAATTAACATTTTCAGACAGTAAATATTAAAAAAGAAAACTTTTCAGAATGTAAAGCTAGAAAAATACTCAGCTGGCAAAATGCAGTGCTTCAACTTTCAATATAAAACAATACCATCTATATTAACAATTATATTTCAGATTATCTGTACTCATTTTTCCTTGGGCTGCATTTTAATTTATTTGTAGGGATTTAGTAGATGAAGCTAAGAACTACCTGCTGTTGCCCCAAGAACGACCATTGATGCAGGGTCCTAGAACTCGACCACGCAAACCCATCCGTTGTGGAGAGGTACTCTTTGCGGGTATGCATAAATTTCCATAGTTCTTAGTATTTTTGTCAGTTGTAAAGAGCCTTTGCTTTTTTAGATTCCAAGAAATCTTTGTGTTTTTCTTACTTGGGGAAAAATATAAAACTATGGTGTGATGCAAAATTCACAACGTGTCTTACAAAATGCAGGTTCCTTGGCCAGAAATTTGAAAGTAGGATAAATAAGAGGAAAAGCATAACCAAAGAAGTTATAGTAACAAAAGTAAAAGTGACATGGCTGTGTCTATGGAGATTCTCAGTCATCCAGGTATGGTTGTCCCAAAGTGCTTTTTCACAAGGCAAATGAACTTCCTTGTTTTTCTTTGAAGACATTTCACTTCTCATCCAAGAAGCTTCTGGATGGTGGGGAATAGAAGGATTTATACTCTTTACAGACAGCTGGTCATCTGCATTCTTTTAGCAAGTTGTTTAGCAAGCCCCTGGAGGCTTATCTGTGTCATCAGGGTCACCTGAATAGTGCAAATGGGCATGGAGCCTTCTTGGAAGTGTTGAAAGAACTGTGTTGTAGACTGGAGATAGATGATGTTGAATCCCTCCCCCTCTGTTGAAAGAGGGCTGTTCAGTTTTGACATAGATGGCCTCTTTGATCCCTCTTTCAAACCAGCAGCCCTCTGTCCAAAATGTGGACTTTACTGTCTTCACAGAAATTTCATCCACTCACTAGTATAGGTTTGTGGACGATACTTGGATCAAAATCAAAATACAGGAATTGGAAGCATTCACCAAACATATCAACTTGGTGGACAGATACATCAAATTTACACGTGAAGATGTTAAAGAAAATAGTCTAGCCTTCCTGGACTATGCAGTATACATTAAGGAAGACAGAAGCTTTAACACTGAATTTTACAGAAAACTCCCACATAGAGATCAATATTACATTTTGATTCTCACTACCCGCTGGAGCACAAAATGGGAGTTATCCAAACCCTTCATTACCGAGCTGAAGGCCTGCCTACCTGCAACGCTGGAAAAGAAAAAGAACTAAAACACATCAAGGAAGCCCTCAGAACTTGTGGCTATCCCAAGTGGGCCCTCATCAAATCTCAAAAAAGATCCAGCAGGAGCTCCTCAATGACAAAGAAGAAAACAATAAACGAAGCAATATAGTCATTCCATACGTTGCAGGAATATCAGAAAAGCCCAGGAGGATCTTCAGCCAACACAACATACTTGCACACTTCAAACGCAATAATACATTAAGGCAGAAGCTTGTCCACCCCAAAGATAAAACCGAGACACAAACTGAGCAATGTGGTACATGCAGTACAATGCAGTGAGCCATGTACAGATCTGTACATTGGGGAAACAAAACAACTACTTCATAAACGCATGGCACAACGTAGGAGAACAAACCCATCAGGACAAGATTCAGCAGTCCATCTGCATTTAAAAGACAAAGGCCATTCTTTCAAAGACAGCAAAGTCCATTTTGGACAGAGAGGATTGCTGGTTTGAAAGAGGTCAAAGAGGCCATCTACCGTGTTTCCCCAAAAGTAAGACCCAATCTTATATTATTTTTGCCTCCAAAAGAGGCATTAGGCCTTATTTTCGGGGGGTGTCTTATATTTTTTGTGACACCTGCCTTGCCTCGCAAGGGGGGGGGAGTGAGGGTGAAAGGCTCACACAAAAAGAAAAAGATCTCGCAAGAAGTTGGAAGGTCTGACTGAACTTTTTTTAGTCCCACAAACTCTTGTTTCCCTGCAGCAGGAGAGAAATGTGCCAGAGCTGGAAAGCAGGTTAGCGAATAATTTTTTTGCTTTCAGGAAGAGGAAGGAGCTGGGCGGTGCTGCGCCAAACTCTACAGCAGCACCAGGAGAAGCGGCAGGAAGCGGAGTTGCCATTTCCAAAATGGAGAAGGGAGACGGGCAATGCAGGGTGGCAAGCAAGTGCTCTTCTCTGCTCTGCATCACTGCGCAGAGCCACTCCGCTCTCTGTTCTCTCCAGTGGTGGCGACGGAGGGCTGGTGGCGGGAGGTGGCGGGGGATGCTTGAGCTGCCCGGTCATGGTGTAAGCCACAGGAAAGTTGGTGGAGGAGGCAGAGGCTGGTGCCAGGCAGGTGAGCTGTGGGGCGAAGAAAGCCCCTCCAATGGCACACAGCAGCAGCGAAGCCTTTTGTCCTCACTCCCCCTGGCTCTAAAACAGCGGAGGGGGATCGGGCTTACCCCGCCTATCCTGCGTAGCATGGCAGTCCAGCTTGGTAGGGAGTGAAAGGAAAGGTTGCCAAGCAAGGAATGGCCTGGCTGGGGGGCTCTGAAGGAACAGGGTGCGCGGCGCATGGAGCAGCTCCACCCCCTCCCGCACCTGCCTCGCCTTGTGTCAGTGGTGTGATGTGCTGCGCGGCCTCCTGCCCCATTGTGGCAGCGAGGTGGGCGGGGACCTAACTAGGGCTTATTTTGGGAGGGAGGGCTTATGTTAGGCCCAGTCCCAAAAATCAGGGTAGGTCATTTTTTCAGGGTGGGGCTTATTTTCAGGGAAACACAGTATGTTAAAATTGAAAAGCCCTGTCTCAACAGAGGAGGAGGGATACGACATCATCTATCTCCAGTCTACAACACAGTCCTTTCAACAGTTCCAAGAAGGCTCCACACCCATTTGCACTATTCAGGTGACCCTGACGACAGATAAGCCTCCAGGGGCATCAACGACTCGCTAAAAGACCAGCTGTCTACAAAGAATATAAATCCTTCCATTCTCCACCATCCAGTCAAAACTGAAGAAGCTTCCTGGATGAGAAGCAAAACATCTTAAAGTCCAGTTGCCTCCTGAAAAAGCACCTTTGGGATGATCTAGATGTGTTACTTTGAAATCCTGCAATAAAAGAAAGCATAAGACAGAATAGTAGATAGAACTGATACATTTTGGAGTACACATTATTTGCTGCATGTGGTTTCCTGCACTGTAGTTAAATGTGCCTTTTTTATTTTCTTACATATACTCATGCACATAACTTCTTACAGCCCTATAGAGAAATGAGGATCTTCTTGTGTTTCTAATGCAGAGGTCACAGGAATTTCCCCTAGTTCCACAAGTGAGGTTGGCTGGGAGGGAGAGCCACCTAGTCCTGGTAAACAGGCAGGAATTTATCAGTGGAGAGAAACACACCACAATGAAGTTAAGATATACAGTATATAACAATTGCCACCCTTTTGACCCCCTGGTCACTTTTCCACTAATATCTAAGGATGTTGGCTCACAAGTCCTCACTGCCTATTACTTGTTCTTGTATAGTCAGATGGAGGGAATCCACAACCACCATTCAGAATCATAACTTACTCAAATTCCCACCCACAGAGTCCTGGACTTGCTCCTGCTGAGTCCTCAAGACAGGTTTCTCTGCTACTGAAACTCCAAAGAAATATCTCCAAACAGGTTTAGAATTGGTGAGGATAATGGGCAAAGGCAAAGACCATAAGTCTACAAAAATGGCAGGGGTATGCCAAATGCAGACTTCTCGGCCCTCCTGACCTTCCAATCCTGTCAAGTACGCCAGGCTGTTGTGGGAAAAGTGCCCACTTAAGTAAGGAATCAAAAGTATTTGGCAGATAGATGCAACAAAATATTTCTTTATCTGTATCACCTTTATTTTTACAAATAACACAAGGTGGTGAACATATCTGACACATCTTTCTCCTCCTTTTCCTACAACTCTGCGAGATGGGTTGGGCTGAGAGAATGACTGATCCAAAGTCACCTAGGTGGCTTTCAGGACTAAGACAAGGCTTGAACTCATGGTCTCCTACTTTCTCTACATTTTGTTTTTCTAAGGAGCCTTCATGGCTGCCTTTTCATCTGATACTTTACTAGCATTCTCTAAATTGTACCATCTGTTGCACATCATGCCAAAGATAACAATCTTGTTTCTGTTACCTGTCTTTTTCTCCTCCAGGGTCATCAGACAGCTGCAGTTTGCCTGCTGGGTGTAATATGCACTTTAGAAGCATGTGCGTGTGCATTTGTGTGTGTTTATACATATGTACAAAATATTATCTGACTCCATACTCCATATGTCTAATACTTCTGCCATTCTACTGTCCCCCAATTTTATTTTCTCAGTGGGTGGCTGGTGTAGTGGAGATGCAATTTCCAGTGTTGAGCGCTATGATCCTCAAACAAATGAGTGGCGGATGGTGGCTTCCATGAGCAAAAGACGATGTGGTGTTGGAGTTAGTGTCTTGGACGATCTTCTTTATGCAGTAGGAGGACATGATGGTTCTTCCTACCTAAATAGTGTAGAAAGGTAAGTTCTTATCACACAAAATATAAGCTCTTCAGTATGTACTTGCTAACATTATGGCAATGAGTGATTTATTTAAGAGATAAATAAATAAATCATTTATTTAATGGAAAAGCAAGATATGTATCCTAAATCATAGTATCTGAGACTTGGGAACAGTGACACTGTGTTATGGTGGTTTTATTCCTTTACCCAGAGGCAGTTTCAGTTAGTGTTGGAGGGGAGATAAAGACAAAGCTCCTGTTTTGTGGGGGTCCTCAGGACTCAACTTTCTCAACTTTTCTATTTACTGTCTACATGAGACCATTGGGTGAGTTTATCTAGTGCCATGGGTTTGGCTGTCACCATTATGTGGATAATACCAGTTGTGTATCACAAACCCAGGCCAAACAAGTGGAGTCCAGGTCTTGGCATCTGGAGACTTAAAGTCTGGATAAAAGGTTCAGTCTCAACCATAGGAAGACTTTTTAAGATCATCATGCTAATTACTAATTATATTCCAATATATTACTTAATAATAAATGCAACGTAGAAGTTATCTTCACATGGCTTTTGTATTATTATTAAAATGACGGGATTTTTCTTTCCTTTCAAAATATATATATATATATAGGTAGTCTACATATGACCACAACTGAGCCCAAAATCTGTGTTGCTAAGACAGTTGTTAAGTGAATTGTGCCCCATTTTAGGACTTTTCTGGCCACAATTGTTAAGTGAATCATTGCGGTTAAGGTAGTAACATGGTTGTTAATTGAATCTAGCTTCCTCATTGAGTTTGCTTATCAGAAGGTCGCAAAAGATGATCACATGACCTGGAACACTGCAGCCATCATAAATAAGAAACAATGGCTAAGCATCTGATTTTTGATCAGCTTTGATGTTTTCAGTGCTTTGTAAAACAGTAGAGAACAAGCCAAAGAAACAAATCCAGATCTCACCACACTAACCTGAAAAAGTAAAATCAGAAAATTGTAACTTGGATCATGTTGGGTGATGAGACCTTGCCAATTTAGCAACATCTTTCCTAAACCCCCCCCCCCCATACACATAATGCTTGCTCCCTATAACTACAGCTCTTACTTAACAAATTTCTCCACCTCTATAGCTTGCATTAATACAATATTCAGTTTAAAAATATAAGCAATCCTAAGGATCAGCTACAAATCAGCATTAAAAGCAGCAGCTTAAATTCAACACATAAGCCAGACCATCTTAAAAATCATGAGCAATCCAGTGAGACTTAAGTATGTATCAGATAATGAAAGTTTTCAAAAGAAAAGAAAACAATTTCACCTTCCTCTCCCTCCCTCTTTTGGACTGAATCAAAGTTATTTATTCTGAACAAAAATACTACTCTGAATATAGTTTTGCTTTTAGTCCAGTATTTAATCTCAATCCAGGTGAACTCTTAACAGTATAGATGAACAACAGAACTTTCAATAGAGAAAAATATAGAACTATATAGAACTAAATATAGAATATAGAAAAAGAGAACTTTTACGCCTACGGTGATTACCATGAAGACCTAAAATATATCTTTCTTTTCCAGATATGATCCAAAAACCAATCAATGGAGCAGCGATGTGGCACCTACCAGCACCTGCAGAACCAGTGTTGGAGTGGCAGTACTTGGTGGATATCTATATGCTGTAGGTGGTCAGGATGGTGTTTCCTGTCTCAACATCGTTGAAAGGTATTTTATAAATCAATTTGGAAACAGAGTTCCTTCAGGAAGATAGCAGAATTACTTTACTAGCAGTGAGATGTTTCTTTCTTTTTGTTTCAGATATGATCCAAAAGAAAACAAATGGACTCGTGTAGCTTCCATGAGTACTAGGCGACTTGGGGTGGCTGTGGCTGTGTTAGGGGGCTTCCTGTATGCTGTTGGAGGCTCTGATGGGACATCACCTCTGAACACAGGTATTTCCCATAGACGCTCAACTTACCTTCATCCCTTTGTTGCTCAGGGACATTGAACAATGAAATAATCACTGTTATTGAGAAAAATGAGCCTATAACACAGCAGGAAAGATTAATTTTCTACAGTTGTTATACCATTGATTCTTAAGTAGATCGGTTGTCTCTATATGATAGACAGATTTCCAAGATAAATCAGCTGAGAATTTTGATTAAAAGTGATTAACAGTTCCTCAGGATTAAAAAGTTCATGTAGGGTATGATAAATAGAACCAGTTTTTTATAGTTAGTATATCTCCAGATTTGAGAGATAATATGCACAAGCTGCTACTTTTTTTAACACTCTTTGGTATTGCTTGAAAACATCTGATGAGCTACCACTGAATACTGAATTAGATTAGCCTTTAGTTTAATAATTTCCAATATCTCCTCTGTTCTGATTATTCTTTTGTTACAGCTGTTGATGGGGGGAGAAGGAAGGAGTGTTAGACTGTGTATTGCTATTGTTAGATGTCTTTATTGTTTGACCAGTATCATAAAAACCATCCACAGTGGAACGCTACAATCCCCAGGAGAATCGCTGGCATACAATTGCACCTATGGGCACTCGACGCAAGCACCTAGGGTGTGCCGTGTATCAAGATATGATCTATGCTGTGGGAGGCAGAGATGATACTACCGAACTTAGCAGTGCTGAGCGATATAATCCCAGAACTAACCAGTGGTCTCCTGTAGTAGCCATGACATCACGCCGTAGTGGGGTAAGATCTGAGTTTGGTTGACTGCTATTTCTCCATATCTTCCATGATTAAACTGCCAAGCATTAAGAGACCAATTTAATAGGAGTGCAAAAGTTGCAATTAAAAACTTAGAATTTGGAAAAGGAAAAGATAGCACAGTATTGGTAGTCTTCTTTGGAGAAATGTGTTTGTTTTGTGCATAGACATTATAGCCAAATGAACTTAGAACCCCAGCTCCATAATGATATGTACTATAATAATTATTTATAAAGGATCAGATTACACAGTATAAGAAAGATCGTTTTAATGAAAGATCTTTAGATACTGTATGTTACAGTATTTGAATGAAATTAGGCACATAAGCTGATCTGTGCAATGTTACTGTTCCAGGTGTTTTACATGTGCATAAAAATAATTACAGGTAGTCCTTGACCTATGACCATTGGTTGAGCGACCATTCAAAGTTACAGTAGCACTGAATGAATGGTGGTTATAACCACTTCATGGAGCTCTGGCCATCCCAGCACCCCTTCAGTGATGTGAATGCAGTCTAGGCACTTGACAACTTTTGTAGTTTTGAATGGTTGCCAGGTACCCTGCAATCATGCATCACCATTTGCAATCTTCCCTGCCATCTTCTCCAGAAAGTCAATGAGAAAGCCAGCAGGGAAGATTGCAAGTCACTGGGGTAAGTCTCCCCCACCTGTCTCTCTGCATTTGTGCTATGCCAACCATTTGGGCACCCTTGCAAATCCTCCCCAACCCTTGCTGCACCTCCCTCACACCACTGCCTATCCAACCTGCACCTCCTGTTTTCTGACTGCTCCTTGTACACCTCTCCAATCCATGCTTTCTCATATACTCTTCTCCAACTATGCCTCTTGCGCATCCCTTTGCACCCTCCCCAATCAGTGCTTATTGTGGTCCTTCTTGACTTGCGCACCTCTTGCACATTCCCTTATGCAGCCTGCTTCACCTGCACCACACCCCTCATGCATCCTTGCACCCTCTCACTTCCTCTCCCACACAGCAGCAACCACTTACCTACTAGCCTGCCAACCTGGAACTTGCAACTTCCTGCCTGCTTTTCCATTCACTTTGGCTGTGGGAAGCTAGCAAGAAGTTGCCTTGTCTAATGACCATAGGATTCAGTTAACAATTGGCAATAGCACTGCAAGAATTGCCATCACTACAGTTGCAACGTTTTCCTTTTAGAACACTGAACATCAAAAAATTGTATTGCAGCATTCTTGCTTATGTAATTAACAGAAATATTTTTATTTATTTATCTACATCCTGCCTTTATTATTTTGATACATAAGGCAGCAAATATTACTAATATTTCTTCTTCCTCTTATTTCCCCCACAACTCCACAAGGTGAGTTGGACTGAGAGAGAGTGACTGACCTAACCATTAGATCAGACTTAACTACTAGACCAGACTTAATTATCTCTTAGGTTGGACTTGCTGTAGTGAACGGACAACTAATGGCTGTAGGAGGCTTTGATGGCACAACATACTTGAAGACTATTGAGGTATTTGATCCCGATGCCAACACATGGAGGTAAACTAACTTTTGAACAGTGATAAGGAGAACATAAGTCACACTATTTATTTCAACTTGTTATCTCTCTTAATTATATAATCAGCTCTTGAAAATAATGGGTTAGTTCACAAACAAACTATAATCTATGGCAGGACTCTCCAACCATTCTGACTTTGTGAACCAGAGGTGGGAAGAGGGGATGGTTTCACGCAAGCAGTGGGCACGCCTAGCTCCATTTACAAAAGCGGCAGGTACATGCGCCTGCTGCTCACGCAAATGGAGTTTTGCACATGAGTGCACAGTGCTCATACAAATGGAGCTTCCTGAGCAAGCACGAGTCTGCCATTCACACTAATGGAGTTTCCTGCACAAGTGCACTTGCCAACCACTTCTAAATGGGCCATGGCCCAGGGGTTGAGGACCCTGGATCTATGGAGTACAAGATATAATGATTGATTTCACACATTATACTAAACTATAGATATCCAATTCTAAACATGATGATGCCAAAATACAAAACATGTTGTGACATCACGACATAAGCTCTGCCATTTCATACTTGCCTACAAGTAATCAAGAGGCAGAATTTGTATCATGATCACATTTCCAATAACTTAATCCCCCCCTCCAAATTCCTTATACATTTAACCAAAGCCAAATAAAACACATTTCTGGTGTGGCATAATGTCTGTACAAAGCACCCACTGTGGGTTTAGGGCAGGAGGAATACACATACATTCAGAATTCATGATCTATGACAGTGGTGGTGAACCTATGGCACACGTGCCAGAGGCGGCACTCAGAGCCCTTTCTGTGGGCACGTGCGCCGTCGCTCCAGCCCTGCCTCCCTCCTCATCAGCAACCCCCCCAGAGGAGAGTCACCCCCGGGTGCAGAGCAGCACAGCCAAGCACATGGCAACTGGGCAGCAGGGACAAGACTCTGCCCTCGCGCCCCGTCGCAGATGATGCGGGGCACGGATGGGTGCGTGGCCACCATGGTGCTGCAGGGCCACCTGAACAATCTTCAGCGGGCCGTGGAAGTGGTGGGTTGCCCAGCAGGTGGGAAGGGGGTAGGGTGGAGCGATGGGGGTGGGGGCAGGGCGATTTTTGGGCACTCGGTCTCTAAAAGGTTCGCCATCACTGATCTATGATTTCTGAAATGGAAGTGAGTTTGATTAAAGCTGTGTAAATGTGCACAGTTAATACCAGACAAACTCTACAAAGGTAACACGTACCTATTATCTTCCAAAATAATTTATTCTTACATAGAATAAATTATAAGAGAATTATATCAGTAGTGAAATTCAGCTTTTCTTAATCCCCAACCTGAGCTATTCTGGAATTCTAATTACTTTGAAGGCATAATTGGGTTTTGAATAGAATCCCTTTAAAAAAAAATTCCAAATAGAACATGCAGGGCATTTAAGAAGTGATATTTGATTGAATTTTGCATGTTTGTTAATAGTTCTCTTTTCAAAGAATCTACTGTAGAAAAAATCTTTTCCAATATGTAATTAGGTTTATAGGATCTACATTAATATGGAATTGCCATGTTTCAAAATGCATAGTACCAGGTTTTAGAGTAGCTGGTCACAAAGAATGAGTTCTATTCACATCAAGTTAATGAATAGATGAATAGGTAAAATAATTTCCCAGGGCAAGAATAAACATTCTTTTATCACTTATATCTGTTAACTGTGTTCTTAGAAAATCAGTACAAACTAGATGGCAATATAACAAAATTAGCTGATGTATAAGTTAAAACTGAAGAGTAGACCAGAAAGTTAAAAAAATAAAAAATAAAAAGACAGTGTTAAGTCATTTGCCTTATTGCAGATAGGACATTTGTAGATATTGAAGATTTTACCTTAAATAAAATGTGCAGAAAGGCCTCAGACACATAGATACTTTTAACTTGGTATATGCAAGGTATTTTCATTCTAATTTTTAAAATATTCTGCTAATCAAATTACGAAGAAAATCTGAGAACATGCAAGAGATGTTATTGGCTTACTAATTGCATCTTAGCACATAAGAGCGTGAGTGTTGCTTTTTTTCTTAGCTTATTCCCAACTTGTTTTTAGCTTTGCCCAAACTTTTAACTAATTCACAGAGGTGCAAGAAAATAACTTCTTAAAAAAGGAAAGCAAACCTTCCACTCATCAAATACATTGACAACGTACTTTAGTTTGTTCAACAAACCTTGATTACAGTCATGGCTTAACATGTGTTGTAATCACAATAATATATAGGAAAAATCATTTATGTTTTGATGAATGAATAAGGTGCAGTCAATAATGGATCTTCTAAAATAATAATTTAAAATTTGCCTGGAGAAACCAAAGCTTATATTAATTTTTTTCTAATTCAATATGGCATTTCATATGATTTTAACATTTTTATTATTGCAGTTTGTTTCATCCAAATTTTAATTATTTCAATCATAGTAAATGAATAAAATATTGGAATTAAAAGCGTAAGTTGTGAGGATATGATGAAAAACCTCACGAACTCCTTACAAGCTTGTTAACTTATAAGCATCATGTAAATTTGCATACATTTAATATAAATGACTTTGTCTCATTTTCTAATTTAATTATATTTAGAATCCTCAGTTTTAGACTTTTCAGCAGTCTTATCTCTGACTCTTATACCTTTTGTTATAGAAGAATAAGCATACCATTTCTTCTGCAGGCTGTATGGAGGGATGAACTATCGTCGACTTGGAGGAGGTGTGGGGGTTATCAAAATGACACACTGCGAGTCCCATATATGGTAAAGAGCCAAAGGGAAACATTTCCTTGTTTCCTCATTCCAACTGAAACATTTGTGTTAGGTAACTTAAGAGCCTTTCAAGACTCTAGTAAAATGAGATCACTTATGTTTTTGCTGTGCCTCTTCCTTTGGAACCGTAGTGGATATTCAAACATTTGCCTTCTGCTACAATTAAGGAAGAACATGCTACCCTACTGCAAAAAACTCCCTGGAACAGTAATTTCCTTGTCTTTATCTTCCTATCCTAATATAATCTTTTTGCTGGAACTGGAATCCACTGTTAACTCCAAGTATTGTCTATGATCCCAGATATATATGAGTTCTTTTAAAGAGGTGACCCTGTGAGAAGAAATGACAAGCTGTAAGAGCAATGTTTCTATAAAACATCATTTGCCTTGTTCAGAAAGTATATAATAAAGCCAGATAGCCCTCGGCAACTGCCTTGTTATAAAGAAAATGGCATACAACCTACTCATTTCAGCAGGATGAGTGATAGATTTTGTTTAAAATGCATTGTACTGAGATTATTGGGCAGTTTTCTTAAAACTGAGGCTTACTCCGTTTAATTCATCTCTCTCTCTCTCTCTCTCACACACACACACACACACACACACACACACGCACAGAGCTATTAAATAAGGATATCAGTGTTACTCAGAAAATTGAAACAAGAACAAAGTATTGCAAATTCATGATCTGGTTATTGGAACAAGAAATAGAAATATAGAACTTTTAGCACAATTTATTAGATGGTTTCCAAAAAACTAAACAGAACCCAGGTCTACTTTTATTTAGTGCCATTAATTTTACTGAAATGAGTGAAAACTTTAGATGCATTTCACTATTGGCATAGTGGGAACATTTCTCTAATACACAATCACAAATCTGGATTGTAATCTTACAATATGGGTTAAAGGGGAAAAAGAATCCTCAATAATTAATAGGAAATAAAATAAATTCCCATTTTAGCCTCAGGTACTATGCTTACTCTGCTTTAAATGTCTGAATTTCTGGATTCCAAAATATAAGAAAACCAGCCTTACTACGCTTCTGAAAGGAGTGATTAGAACATTAGAACTTTCAGTTTAGCTTTTCTTATTTATCCTTAAGATGTAGTTTTATTCTGTTGGGGTGGTGGTGTCCTAGACCAGTTTATGAAAATTGGATTGTAAAAATATATTTATTACAACAATGCCAGCATTGTAGCTGAATCAGGTGCAGGATATCTATGTACCGCTTACATCTGAATTGGGTGATAACAATTCTTAATTTGATACAGCCCATGACACTAACCACTTCTTGTAATTCCAAAAGCTGCAAAAGAATGAATAAACTGCTTTGATCTTAGTGGATTATAACCATTGGAAAAAAACAAGTGATACTAAAGTGTCTTTTCACCTTTATAAAAAACAATTTTGTTTATAAACTCAAGCATCTTCATTCAATGTCTATTACATCTATTCATAGATTGGGATGGGGTGGAGAATCACAAATCAAATTTTGGGAGACATTACTTGAGATGATAAAACTTTTTACCCTAAAGGTTGGCATTCTTGTGTTTACATATTGAACATTTGCACCTTTATGAAGAAAAAGTATTCTGTAAACAATTGTTTACATATCATTTATGCTTTTTCTAGCATGTTAACTTGTATAGTGTTATTAAATAAAATCTGTGTGAGTATTCTGTTCTCTCGTGACTCCTGTATTTGCCAAACTGATATTATAATACTCAAAATGTTTGTTTATTGTAGGTATGAATGCTCTTTTACGTAGATCAATTGATATACGTAGTCTCAGTAAGTAAGAACAAGTGATACAAAAGGTGTAAATGAAAAGCTATTTGAAAAAGCTGCTATGAATGACTTTCTAAAAGCTACAGGAAGGCAACCAGTTTGATCTCAGTAGAGAGCTCATTCCATAGCACTAGTGCAACACCTTTTACCTTCACCAGAAATGTGGAACAAGGCAGGTGCACTTTTCTACATGATTTAACAGGTTGGGCCAAATCTGGTTGGAGGGAAGCAATCCTATAGGTGCCCAAGTGTCAAGCCATGAAAGGCTCTACTTTAAATTGTATTTAGACCTGAACTGGTAATAAACTGATAATATGCTCCCAATGTAAGAAGCCAGTTAAGACATGGGCCGCAAAGGGACTCCCATGTAAAGCACACTGCATTTGTGTATACAGGTCGTAATGACAGCATGTATGCTTGTCATTAAGCCAACCTCCATTATATAACTGAGCAATTGGCGCACCAGCCAAAGTTGAGCAAAAGCCCACTAGCCACAACGTTCAACTGTTGTTCAAGCAGGAGACATGAGTCCCAAAGGATTCCCAAACCACAAATCTGCTCCAGAGATGGGTAACATCTGTTTACCCAAGGATAACAGCAACACCACCTCACATGGGTTCCCTCAGAGCTTGTTCTCTCTCATTTAGCCCTGCACAGGCTTCAAGGAGAGAACATAAAAGCATTCCTCCTGAAGTTGCAATTTACAGTTGATGTCTTCACCTTACAGATGATACAATACCCTAATTGTCAGATGACCTCACCCGGTGATTTCATCTAGCTATTAAAAAGCAGGGAGCTAAGGACCAAACTATGGAGCCATAAGTGAAGAGCTACCAGGCCCATCTCTCCTACATTGCAACAGATTGAAACTGTCAGTAGAAGAGCAGAGCTATTAAAAAAAATACAGGTAGTCCTTGACTTACGACCACAATCAAGCCCAAAATTTCTGTTGTTAAGTGAGACATTTGTTAAGTGAGTTTTGCCCCATTTTACGACCTTTCTTGCCACGGTTAAGTGAATCACTGCAGTTGATAAGTTAGTAACCCAATTGTTAAGTGAATCTGGTTTCCCCATTGACTTTGCTTGTCAGGTCACAAAAAGTGATCACATGACCTTGGGACACAGCAACGGTCATAAATATGAACTAGTTGCCAAGCATCTGAATCTTGATCACATGATTAAGGTGATGCTGCAAAGGTCATAACTAAAAAACGGTCACAAGTCACTTTTTTCAGTGCCATTTTAACTTTGAACAGTCACTAAATGAACTGTTAAGTCAAGGACTTCCAGAGGTTGTCCAATAATATAACATGGTTAATAGTATGAAAAGCTGCTGAGACCTAAAAGGACAAGAAAATGGGCGTTGTCTTACCTGAACGCCTTTTCTCAGCATGAAGATGTAGCCTCCACCAATGGGTTATCGAAGCCTTCCTGCTGTTCTGTCCCCGTTCCGACCCACACACCCAAACAGCCAGCCGAGGGTTAAAGACTTCTCCAGACACCACTTCACAGATAAGAAACTTGGCAGCAGCTCCACAGCTGCCTGCCAAGACCTTTTACTCCAAACACACAGAAACAAAAACAATACACACAGTTTAAAGCCACAGCAAACTACTTCGCCAGAGATTCAGCTTTTGTCCGTCACAGAGGTCCAAATGGCCACCACCACCCTTTTATAGCCTGTGGGGTGTGGTCCAGTGACTCAGCTTAATCTCTGGCACGTCTCTTTTTCTGCTGCGCACGCTTGTCACTCCTACGCTGGCGTGGATCCAGCCACAACTTCTCTTCCTCATTATCCGACACACCTGGCTCCTGGCCCATCTCAGAAACACCTGGCTCCTGGCCAATCTCAGAACCACCTGGCTCCTGGTCAATCTCTTCTCTGTCGGGAGACACCTGAGGCATTGCCAAAGAGGAGGGTCCTGGAAAGGGAGGCCTGGCCATCTCCTCTCCTTCATGTTCGGAGCCTTCGTCCTCCGATAAGAGGGGCTCACAAGACGGAGCCACAACACCTGCTCAGTTTAGACCAGCGGTTCTCAACCTGTGGATCGCGACCCCATTTGGGGTCGAACGACCATTTCACGGGGGTCGCCAACAACGCAGTCCGCCATATTTTTTTTCACCATTTTTTTTACCCTTTTCCTTTCCCTCTTATTGGCTTTCGAAAGTGCCACAGGTGGCACGCAGAACCGTTCCTGCCTCCCTCCTCTTTGCGCATGCGCAGCTTTTTTCTATATAAAATGAAGTTTCGGTCCACGTGGCAGAAGCGAGACAGAGGACCAGCGGCAGAAAGCGAGGAGGACCAGCGGCAGAAAGCGAGGCAGAGGACCAGCGGCAGAAAGCGAGACAGAGGACCAGCGGCAGAAAGCGAGGAGGACCAGCGGCAGAAAGCGAGACAGAGGACCAGCGGCAGAAAGCGAGACAGAGGACCAGCGGCAGAAAGCGAGACAGAGGACCAGCGGCAGAAAGCGAGGCAGAGAACCAGCGGCAGAAAGCGAGACAGAGGACCAGCGGCAGAAAGCGAGACAGAGGACCAGCGGCAGAAAGCGAGGCAGAGGACCAGCGGCAGAAAGCG
>NW_015386370.1:506493-514206 GCF_001527695.2 Protobothrops mucrosquamatus | reverse complement strand
ATAATTACATATTGTTTTTGTGATTAATCACTATGCTTTAATTATGTTCAATGCAAATACATCCTGCATATCAGATATTTACATTGCGATTCATAACAGTAGCAAAATTACAGTTATGAAATAGAAACGAAAATAATTTTATGGTTGGGGGTTACCACAACATGGTGGCCACGCCCACTTGGTGGCCACGCCCACTTGGCCACGCCCCCGGGACCCGGCGATGTATAAGTGGTTGGGGGTCACCACAACATGGGGAACTGTATTATGGGGTCACGACATTAGAAAGGTTGAGAACCACTGGTTTAGACTAAGACCAAACTTTGGCCACACCTCCCTTGGGCGGTCCTTTCCCAGTTTTGTTTGACGAGGCGAAGCATCCGTGGTCTGACACAACAACTCCTCCTGAAAAAAATTCAGCCTAGACCAATTAACAAGGGCGGGTGTGGAGGCTACATCTTCATGCTGAGAAAAGGCGTTCAGGTAAGACAACGCCCATTCTCCAGCATGATAGATGTAGCCTCCACCAATGGGACATACCCAAGCTCCCCATGTCCCCACCAGGAGGGAAGTCTAGGCTTGTGATTCGTGAGTAGAAACCACCTGCTGCAAGACTCTCCTTCCGAAGGAAGCATCTGCCACAGCGAACTGATCAAGCTTGTAATACCTTATAAATGAAGAGGGGGAAGACCAGGTGGCAGCCCTACAAATCTCCTCAACCGAAGCCTGGGTAGACCAGGCCGCAGACGTGGCTGCGCTGTGCGTTGAATGAGCTGTGATGTTTGCCGGAACCCAAAGAGACTGAGCCTTATAAGCATAAGAGATGCACGCTCTGATCCACCTTCCAAAGGTTGAAGATGACACCTTCAGACCCCTGGAAGAAGGCTGGAAAGACACGAACAGTGCCTCCGTTCTGCGAAAAGGCTCAGTTCGCTTCACATAGTGATGCAAGGCTCTACGCATGTCTAATGTGTGCCATAACCTTTCCAGACGATGAGACGGTCGAGGGCAAAAGTCCGGGAGAACCAGATCCTGAGATCTATGGAACCAGGTATTGACTTTCGGAATGAAGGAAGGATCCAACTTGAGGACCACCCTGTCAACCAGAGAGTTACATAGATCACTCCTGACTGAGAGCACAGCCAGCTCAGAGATACGCCTTGCCGATGTAATGGGAACCAAAAAGGCGACTTTCAGAGAAAGAAAGTGTAATGAACAAGACCTAATTGGTTCAAAGGGCGACCCCGTGAGAACTTGCAACACCTTGGGCAAGTCCCACGTGGGATATCTATGTACCACAGAAGGAGCAGTGTTAACAGCTCCCTTAAGGAATGCCCTAACTGCCGGGTGATGTGATAGTTGCATCTGATTCTCACAAGTGAGAACCGAGGATAAAGCAGCAATCTGCCTGCGAATGGTGTTATGAGACAGACCTTTGTTCAGGCCCTCTAAGAGGTAATCTAAGAGGATTGGGATGGTGACCGTCAACGGATCCAGTTTCCGAGAGGTACACCATGCGCAGAAATGCCTCAACGTGGTATCATAAATCCTATTAGTTGAAGGACGTCTGGAGGCCTGAATTACCATAATGACTCCAGGGGAATATGACTGCCTGGCTAAGCTCTCCCGCTCAAGTGCCAAGCGGCTAATTGAAGCCACTGTGGATCCGGGTGTTGGAGCTGACCCTGACTGAGATCCAGTAGGATCTTCCATGGCGGAGAGATCGACAGATCCACGAGGTCTGCAAACCAAGGTCTCCTTGGCCAGTGTGGGACCAGCAAGATTAACTCCGCCTGTTCCAAGAGAAGCTTTCTGATGATAGCCGGAATCAGTGGAAGAGGAGGGAATGCATACAGAAGCCCCTTGGGCCAGGCACTGCGGAGGGCATCCGTTCCCTCCGCCCCCTGTGACGGAAACCTCGTGAAGAATCTGGGCAGTTGAGCATTCGTCGGTGAGGCGAACAAATCCACCTGAGGTTGACTGAACCTCTCCACTATTTTCCTGAAAAGGGCTGGATCCAGACGCCACTCCGAGTGGTCTACTGTTGCCCTGCTCAGAGAATCGACCTGATGATTCGCCTCTCCGGAAATGTGTTCTGCACAAATGGATGCCAGATTGGACTCTGCCCACAGACCTAGAGACAGGGCCTCCTGCATGAGGGACCAAGACCTGGTCCCCCCTTGCCTGTTGACATGAGCTTTGGCTGCAACGTTGTCCGTCATTACCAGGACATGTTTTCCCGCTACTATGGGGGAGAAATGGCAAAGTGCCAGGTGAACTGCCCTGAGTTCTAGCCAATTTATATTGTGAGTGAGATCGGACTGAGACCATTGGCCCTGTGTCATGTATGTCAGAATGTGCGCGCCCCAGCCGAACATGCTGGCGTCCGTGGTCAGGATGAGTCTGTGAGGTTCCTTGAAAAGTGACCCTTTGTGTATGGCTGCCGACACCCACCAATGGAGTGACCGCAGTGTATGATGAGGAACTCTCACCTTCCGTATGGAAGCGCTCATGTTCCGCTTCTGCAAAGGGAGTAGGAACCACTGGAGATGCCTGGAGTGAAGTCTTGCCCAAGGCACTATTCCCAGACATGAAATCATCTTTCCCAACAGCTGAGACAGCTGGACCAGAGGAACCACCTTGCCTCTCTGAATCTTGTGAACTAGAAGTTTGATGCTGTCCTTGCGTTCCTGGGAAAGATAAACCCTGCATAGGTTTGAGTCTATTACCACCCCTAGATGTAAGATCCGAGTGGTCGGAGTGGTGTGGCTCTTTTTGAAATTCACGGAGAAACCGTGTCTCTGAAGGGTCCTTATTGTGGTTTGCAGATCTATCTGCGCCAAGTGGAAAGAACTGGACTGGATAATTATATCGTCCAGATAACATTGTACTCGTACCGGTATCAGCCTGAGATGAGCCGCTATCACCGACAGCAGCTTTGTGAACACCCGAGGGGCCGAGGATAGGCCAAAGGGTAGGGCCCTGTATTGATAATGCCTGTGTGCATGGCAAAATCGGAGGAATCTGCGGAGGTGGGGTCGGATTGGGACATGAAGATAAGCCTCTGTCAGATCTATGGAGGAGAGGTAATCTCCCCTCCTGATACTGGCCAGGATGGACCTGAGAGACTGCATCTTGAATCGCCTGTAAGATATGAAGTGGTTTAGTCCCTTCAGATCCAATATCGCTCTCCAACCCCCCAAGGCCTTGGGGACCACGAAGAGGATGGAATAAAATCCTTTTCCCCTTTGGTCCAGAGGTACCGGTTCTATGGCCTCTATATCTAACAAATGGGAAATGGTCGTGGAGATTAGCTCAGCCTTGCTTGCGTGTCTTGAGGATGGGCACTGGATGAAGCGTTCCGGGGGAATGGTGTTGAACTCTAGGGCTAGACCGAATCTTATGGTCTCCCTCACCCAGGTGTCGTTGGTGGTGACCTCCCAAGCGTCGCTGAACAGAGCCAAGCGACCTCCTACGGGAGGATCCAAATTGGCGTCACTTGGACCTCCTGTATGGGCGTCCCCCAGCTCCCCTGAAGGAACGCCTGTTCTGGAACTGTCCCCTGGTTCCTGAACTCTGGCGGTCCTACTGTCGATCCTGTCTGGGGGAAAAGGATCGGGAACCTCTGGGCCAATCCCAGGACTGCCCTGATCAAAAGAGCTGCCTCCAATCCCAAGAACTCCTGGCGCGAAAGGACTGTCTGCAAAATTCTTGTTGAGGTCTCCTATCTGCCTTTCTGGAGGGGTGAGCCAAGGTCTTTCGTTTGTCCTTCCCCTCAACTAGGTACGGTTCCAAGACCGCCCCAAACAATTGAGTGCCACTATAGGTGTCCGTAGCTAGACGCCACCTTGATTTGAGATCTGCCCTCCACTGTTTGAGCCACAGCAATCTGCGAGACGATACCGTGGCCGCGATAGATCTAGCGGAATACTTGACTGAGTGGAGGGATGCATCTGCCATATATTCTGCAGCAGCTACCAGCTTACCTAAGGTTTGTTGTGCACGCACCTGATCCGGAGGAATTAGAGCCTGTAACTCACGGAGCCACATAATGGAAGTCCTCGCGAAAAAGGACGAGGACGTTGCCGCCTTGATGGCCCAGGCTGAGGCCTGATGAGCTCTGCGGAGAGAAAACTTGAATCTTTTATCCTCCGCCTTAAGGTTCTCTGCCATGTCTCCAGGAACCGTGAATGTGGAGAATAAAGAGGTCAAGGGGGCATCCACCGTAGGTACCTCTAGGAGGGAAGAAAGGGCAGATGATACATTAAACAGTTTCTTTTCCGTGCTGCTGGGTGAAGGAAGAGTGGCCAAAGAAGCCCACTGTTTCTCCACTGTGGTGCGGAAAACCGCTGGGCAAGGAACTTGTTTTTCCTCAACAACCTGTACCGCAAACAAGGGATTTGACTCCTGTGCGGTGGACGTGGATGGTTCAGGTTCCTGCTCAGCGACCAAACAACAGTGACCTAAATAGAGAAGGATCAAAAAGACCCGATGTTGGAGTCGGATCCGGTGCCACCTCTTCATCCTCTGACATAGGTAAGTCAGTTGTCTCCAAGTCAACGGACTCGGCTTCTCCTAGTTGAGACGAAGTCTCAGAAATACCCGAGCCTGCTGACTGGGGGTACCCAATGCGACCTGCTGGCAAGGGTGGAGGAGGAGGGGCTGGAATCTGCGAGGACCCCTGCCCCATGGATGATGCCATAAATTGGTTGAATGCCTGGTGCATAAAGGAGTTGAATTGTTGTGCCCAGAAAGTTTGCTCTGCAGAGGTAACACCGGAGACAGAGGCCTCAGGAGCCTGTAGGGTGATGGAAGCAGAAGGAGCTGAAAGACTAGAGGGAAAAGATGGAGAACCAGGAAGGGAAGGAGGGAGACCAACCTGTTCAGTTCCCCCTTGAGGAGACCAAGCTCTAGGGGCTTGATAAGAAGGCACAAGTGGAGGCTCAAATGGTGAACTGTCCAGAGAAGCAGGGGGAACCACTTCAGTTTCACTGGACCTGAGCCTTTGAGCTCTGGAGAATTCTTTCTCCAGTGCCTGATGTCTCCTCAAGGCCTCTCGCTCAGCAGCTTTGGAGGGTTCCTTGGATAAATGCTTGGTTTTGGCCTTATTCTTTCCCCCCCGTGCTCAAATCAGAAGATCTGCGTTTGGATTGTGCGGGGGGAGCATCGGAACCCTGCGAAGTCTGAGGAGTTTCACCATCTGCCATTGTGCACCGGACCTTCCAGATATGAGAAGCCCTGTAATGGGGATAAACACGCAGATCAAGTTGTCCGGGAGGGAAGCTTCCCACGCCCTAAGACAACCACAATGACAAGCAGCCAGACAGCTCCCTAAAACTGTCTGCCTAGGCCCTGCTGGCACAGCGCCGCGAGCTAATTAGAACAGGTTTGTAGAATCCTCCCCAGAATTAAACCAGTAATGAAGTAATTTGAATGATACAACCGTGATCAGAAAGGGAAACACCTTCCTTTCAAGTAATCCTTAAAAGGAGAGAGGAATAAATTCTTTTGATGAAAAACCCCCTTGAAAGCCCAACACAGCAGGCTATAATACTCCAGGAAGGCCTGATATTTGCGTGAGTGAAGGCCTCACCAAGATGGCGATCACACCCGGCCTATTCAAAATGGCGGCTGCGAGTCTCCTTGCCGCCAAAATGGCGACATCAGAGGAAAAGAAACTTTCAATTTAGGCCACCACAAGTTGCTCAGGGAATCCACAGGTCCCCACAACCTTGTCTTCACCCCCTTTAATTAATAAGGCAAATCAAAAAAAACTTGCGGTTTGCTGCGCAGACAAAAGCGACCTGATCGTCTCCGGAGCCTCGTGGCCACGAGGCAATGAGGGAAAACACCCGGCCGTTAGGTCTGATCTTCAGGAGCGTCGAATGATTCGCTCCCAGGCACCCGGGGAACTTCCGTCGCAGCACCAAACAGCTGAGCTGAAGAAATCCGTCCTGAGCGCTCAGGGAACCCCCATCGCAGCGCCTAACAGCCGGTAGGAGCTAAATCCTGAACCTCAAGGAGAAATTCCTATGGAGATTGCGTCCTTGTAGTCCCCAGGGACGCGCTCCCCAACTGTTTGAATCCTGTCTGCAACCTACCAGCCAATACTACTAAATAAAAAAAAACCCCACAAACAATCTTATCCTAAAAACTAACTAAACAATTTAATCTAATAGAGGAGCTAATCCAAGTTGTGTCCTATTGAGCCGAGACTAAGACAAAAACTGGGAAAGGACCGCCCAAGGGAGGCGTAGCCAAAGTTTTGGTCTTAGTCTAAACTGAGCAGGAAGGCTTCGATAACCCATTGGTGGAGGCTACATCTATCATGTTGGAGAAAATGCACCACATCTAGAAGAGTAACTGATGCCATCTAGAAGAGTAACTGATGCAATCTCAATCCCATATCCAGATGCCTGCCCTTTGGAAGATTATTTCTCCAGAATTTAGATTGGCTCTGACCTTGGTGGCCTTAAGAAAGGCCCTGAAGCCAGGACTCCATTACTGTGCTTGGGGTCTGGCAAAAATGGGGAGCTTTTACAATGGCTTTGTTGAGCTTAATGCAAGGATGGACTTTGGCCAATGTTTTTTGTATGTTTGTATATTGGCTTTCAATGTGTTTTTATTGGATTGTTGTTTTAACTATTGTGACCAGCCCAGAATCACTTGGGTGAGATGGGCAATTATATAAATTCAATCAATCAATCAATAAATTCTGGTAGCCCCTCCTCTCTTCCTTCCCACAGATAGGAATTGCTACTTAGATTTTTTAAAATTCTTTTTGGTACTTTGGATATTATTTCTGCTTGGGTAATTTTAAATGTGTGTCAGAATCCAATTATATTTCATCTCTAGTTATCAACTATGGAAAACCCCATTTCTGCCTTCTCTGGATTCTGTCATAAGATGAAGGGAAGGGGGTGAACAAAGGGGCTTTATGGCCCTCACTTCCTTCAGTATACTTCAAAGGGACTGGATGTGGATATCACCAAAAGGACTAACAATAACAATTGGGGCCATTACCTTTCATGTAATCCTTTCTGAAGTCTCTCCTCCCGGCAGTGAGGAAAAGGGGGTGGGAATGTAATGCCTGGAACTGTTGCTGGAAGAAGGGGGTGATGGGGTGGGGCTACTGGGGGATCCCTTAAAACCTTGAATGGGAGAGCTTGGACCCCAAGTCCTGTCTAGAATGCCTGCAACCAGTTTTCTCTTAATAAAGATGCCTGTTGGAAGAAATATTCCAAGAGTTCTGCCTTCTTAAGATGCAAAGTGGGATGGGTCCTTACAATATGGTTCATTGCAGTCAGCCAGATGTTTAGGCTGGATTTGGCATTTTATCCACCTATCAAATCCTTCCCAATGACCTGCGGTTACATAGTAAACTGCTCCTTTTGCAATTGACCATAGTCATGAATGGAGTAGAGTGGAACGGAACAGAATAGGAATAGAATAATCAGAGTTGGAAGGGACCTTGGAGGTCTTCTAGTCCAACCCCCCGTTCAGGCAGGAAACCCTATACCAGGGGTGGGCAAACTTTTTGACTCGAGGGCCGCAATGGGTTCATATATTGGACCCGGGGGCCGGACCAAGAGTAGATGGACGGTGTGTATGTGTGAATTAATATAAATTAAATTTACATTTGTAACATTAAATGTTTAGATTAATTTAAAGGTAGAAAAGCATAAAAAGAGTTATTTTACAAAACTTTTATGCAAT
>NW_015386370.1:454135-504926 GCF_001527695.2 Protobothrops mucrosquamatus | reverse complement strand
GCTGGCCAGCCCAGCCAATCCAGCTCCTTGCAACTCCCTAGCCAGCCACCGGGAGCACTAGATAATTTATTCATTTATTCACCTCACTAGACACAGCATGAGGTGAATAAATGAATACATTATCTAGTGCTCCGCGGGCCGGCTTGAAACGGCCGCCGGGCCGTATACGGCCCGCGGGCCGTAGTTTGCCCATTGCTGCCCTATACCATTTCAAACAAATGATTGTCCAATCTTTTCCTAAAAACCTCCAGTGTTAGAGCATTCACTTCTGGAGGCAAGCTGTTCCACTGGTTAACTGTTGTAATTGTCAGGAAATTTCTTCTTAGTTCTAGATTGCTTCTCTCCTTAATTAGTTTTCATTAATTGCTTCTTGTCTCGCCTTCAGCTGCTTTGGAGAATAGCTTAACTCCCTCTTCTTTGTGGCAACCCCTGAGATATTGGAACACTGCTATCATGTCCTTCTTTTCATTAAATTAGACATAGCCAATTCCAGCAACCGTTCTTTATGTTTTAGCCTCCAGTCCCTTGATCATCTTTGTTGCTCTTCTCTGCACTCTTTCTAGAATCTCAACATCTTTTTTACATTGTGGTGACGAAAACTGGTTGCAGTATTCCAAGTGTGGCCTTACCAAGGCATTATAAAGTGGTATTAATACGTCACGTGATCTTGATTCTATCCCTGTTAATGTAGTCTAGAACTATGTTGGCCTTTTTGGAGCTGCAGCACATTGCAGCTGCCAAATGATAATGGTGTTCAAGTAGTACTCCAGTTTTTCTGGATTTGCACCCAAGGTACCTATCAGTATTGGTATATCTTTCCTTTCTTTTGCCATAGTTATTCTATTTCTATTTTCAGGTCTTTGCATTTTGTGATTTTCTCCATTTCTTTCTCTTCTATCCTACTGCCTCCAAGTACTACTATGTTCACTATCCAGACTTTTTAATCTTTCTTATTGACAGTTGTTAAGTCTGATGTGTTATGTGTTTGAATACGAATGTCTCAGAGCACTTTAGCTTCATTTTCTATTACTTTGTCTATTTGGTGGTCCCACCAGTTCTTGCTTAGACGCAAATGCTATTTGTTGCAGATCTTCCAATATACTATTGTTGCTACTTTGTCATGCCGTTGTTTATGCATTCTTCTTGCAGCTAATAAGGTGGTCCACTGTTTCTTCAGTTTCTTTGCAGAGGTGGCATTTGCTATCTGTCATTGTCTTCTCAATTCTGGCTTTGTATGGATTTGTTCTTAAGGCTTGGTCTTATGCAGCCAGAATTAGCCCCTCTGTCTCTTTCTTCAACTTTCCTGACCTTAACCATTGCCAGCCTTTTACGGCATTATTATTATTTGAAAGACTTTTCTTTGAAAAAACATACTCTTTGCTATATGATATATTGTATATAAGTGAACCATTCCTGCTTGAAATTGTATATATTTCTGCTGTCAATACATATTAGTCATTCCATTTTTCCATTACTGCCCATTCTTCAGTTTAGTCTCCCAACTGTGTATTAATTGCAAAGTTTCTCTTTTCCAATGTTATGCCAAATTGACTCTTTCTGCTATCACCGTAACTTTTAATACAATGCTTTTCTTTTATATTCTCTGAGGTCATCTATATACTAGTAAAACTCTCATATCTGTTTGTAAATTTCAATTTATGTAAAATGATGTACCATAAGAAAACAATTATTGAATCAACATGCCTTAAAAGAGCTAACTTAAAGAATACATCCAAAATTCAGGAGCGATGACTCCTGTGGGACTGAAATTGGCAAAGCTGAGATCGCTTCAGTGTAGCTGTGCCATTGCACTGCCATTGTTAGCCACAGTCACATAATCATAATTTCCCTGTCAGAATCCTACAAGGAAAGTCACTGCGGAAGCTGACAGGAAGTGTAAACTCGATTGTGATTGCCAATGACCCCTGCCAACTTCCCAGAAGCAAAGTCTTTGCTGTGGGAAGCTAGCAGGAAGCATCAGTAATGGGGAAGCCAGCAGGGAAGGTTGCAATTTATTCAGATAAGTCTCCCACTGGCTCAAATTTCCCAGCCCCTTTGTGCTCACATTGGCACTTTGCACATTCCCAGGCATGCTTTCTGTCCCATACCACACCCCTTGTATGCCATTCTCAACCCACACCACCACCTCCCAAATTGCACAGCACTTCTTGTGCCACTCTGTGCAGCTTCTCAATCTATGTCATACTCACACAATTTCACCAACTCATGCAGTACCTCTTACACCCCCTCACAAGACCATCAACTTGTTTAGCTAGGGTTGGGAAATGTCTGCGAGCTTTAGGTAAGGAGACTTATCTAAAAGATGACCTAACAGGCCACAGATTTTCTAGTACCTAATAGCAATATGTGGTCTTAATTCAACTTTTGTTTTCATGGGTTTTTTTTAGTTTTCATGTATTTCCTTCCTGTACTATAGGGATTTTTTAAAGATAACTACCACAGGTAATAAAACATTTCCTCTTTGTTATGGCATTTCCAATACACCCTTCAGTATTGGAAATCCAAATATTTCTAGAAGTTTTTCCAAGAATGCTAAGAAAAATGAAATAATTTGTATTTCTCACAAATGCATTGAGACTCAAGCAAAGCAAATGCAGGTAGAAGATTCTTTTTGGAAATGACAAAAGTAATGGCCATATTTCCTTCAACCCAATACTACTGGTATACAACTTGCACCATCCCATTTGATTCGCTCTCTCATTCCTAAGCAGCCAAAAAGTAGCTTCCATGTCTACTACCATGTCCAACCAGAGAATCAAGCAGCCATATTGGCTAGCCATTCAGCTGAGATATGCACATTCACTTTATTTACAATAACCAAAAATTTTGAAAATCAAAGTATCCAAACCCTCCCCCATCCAAGCAACCTCTCTCAGATGACTGGGTGGCAATGTCTCACCTCTAAAATACGTAACGAAACAGACAGGGCCACAAAGTCCACTAACCTATCTTCTACAAAGTTAGTTTCCAATGAGAAGGACAATCCAGACCAACATATACTAGCAGGGAGTAAAAACATTTCTGTCCCACAGCACTTCCAGAACCAAAACCTGACAGGCCCATAAACCTCCTGACCAGGCTTGTGCCAGCAGTCCATACTCTCAGCTTTTCTTTGCACTCCATTGACAGTAATGACTGTCCAAGTAGAACAAAATGGTTACACTTTAAAAAATGGTCAACCTGTTGCCTCCTGATTATCAGAATGGAGAATACAAGTCCAATAGTCCACAATCACCAGAGGATCTTTAACACCACAATTAAAAAGCAAGTCCAAACTCACTGGAGATTACAGAGATTATGGCAGTACCTCATAAGTTTGCTCTTTAACTTGGGTCAGAAGGACTCTAGTAGAACCTTTTCCAACTAACAAAGGCATAAACTTTTCAGGCCAGATCATCCTTCTCATTATGCAAAATCATGTGCTGCACTCCATCTCTGACAATTGTCCAGACAAGCCCAATAAAAACAATACAGATGTTATGCGCAATGGAGCTCCCAAATCTCTGTTATTCATTCCACTGCTCAAGGAACATATCACCAAAAGCAAATGCTATAATCCAACAAACTGGCATAGGGAATGTATCAAAGGCCTTATCTGATACCACCTTTTAAAAAAACTTTGTCCTTTTGAGTGTATTCCTTTTATTTCTTTCCACTCTTTGTATTTATCCATAAACTGTATTTATCTGACTTTTCACAGAAAAACTATTAACTAAATCTGAGCCATCCAATGCAGTAAAGGTATCTCAGAATTCAAAGTGTGTTTTTGATATAATTTCTGAATCCCTTCCACATAATGTTCCAAATTAATCCATGAATTGCTGTCCCCAGCTGCTTCTCTGACTGATTAGGATACCTACAGCAATACATTTGTTTATTTAAATGTCTATTTCAGTTTCTGGGCAGTTTTTGCTTAAAAAAAGCATACCAGGCATTTTCCACTTTGTAAAATTTCATTAATTACCTAATGATTCACTTAAAAGGTATAGAAAATTATCCTCTTACATTCTTCCAATGTCTTTCCTCCTAAAGAAAAAACTTAAGAGACTTAGTTCAACTCCATGGCTAATGACTGCCCAGATTCTGCTTAAAAATTTCCACCCTAAGTAAATCCCATTTGAGGCAATCTACAGTATTGCATTGGTAAGCAATTGTCACTGTCAGGAAGTTTTTTCATGTCGCAAATAGGCTGCCCTACTTTGAAGCAATTCCGACCTCTTGCCTGGATAGTAAAATGAAGATGGTGCTCATCGTAGACCATTCCTCTTGCACCCACCCCACCCTACCTGACCCAGCTCAGATGATTCATGGAGCTATGTCTGAAGTAAGTAATCTATTATGGATACAGGTTTTGTATAAAACATGCCATTATAACCCCAATTTAATCCCATCTCCATGTTTCTTTCCTTGAAAAACTCACCTGAAATTAAAATCTAAAAATTATGAAGTTTTCTCACCTAGTTGGTTAGATTTTCTGAGCAAAAGTTCAGTATATAGACAGTTGTAAATTGTAAGTTATATATTTATTTTAATAATCCATATTAGAACTATGAAGATGGAACTATATAGCTTTTTATACTATATACAAAACATTTAACCTACCTTCTATTTAAGTACAACTAAAGAAGAGTGGACAAAAACAATTCTACAAACTTCATCCTAAATAATTTTCTGTAGTTAACTTTATGAGATATAATCTAGTAAGTAATTTGTCACAGTATCTTTGAAAGTGCCAGATCTGTGAGCAGTGACAGAACTCCCATCAGATATTGGGCCTGGTGAATCTGTTAAAAAAGAAAAGAGAGAGATACCATTAGATCCATGGAAACAATAAGCAAACAAAAAATTGTCAACATTCTCATTTTGGCCTCACTTTTAATCTAGTCTCAAACATTAAAGAAAGCTAACTTTATTTACCAAACCAATATGCTACCCATCTCACCAAAGGCAACTCTAGGTGGCTTACAGACATTGAATAAAATGCAGTATAAAACATTAAAACAATGAAGATGTTAAATTTAGAAATTCAATTAAAATAAAACTAAACAGAATGAAGAGGGAGGGAGCAAAGTGCACATAAGGAGATGGGGTGTTCGCTACTCCATTAGCCACCTCCAACATGCTTACACCCCCATTGGGGGCCCTGGGTGAATTGGCACAGCCAAAGCCTTTCAAAAGGCCCAAAGTGTGGGAGCAGATCTGACCTCAGAGAGCAAGATGTTCTCGAGGGCAGGAGCCATGGCAGAAAAGGCTTACTGGACCCAGCAGCCAAAATTACTTGACTAATGGGGTCTGCAGCTTGCCTCTTCTGCCAACACTTTAAAAGCTTAAAACAAAATATTATGTGCTTAATACTATGTTTTGCTTTTACAGGTAGTCCTTAACTTATAACCATAATTGTGCCCAAAATTTATGTTGCTAAGTGAAACTTTTGTTAAGTGAGTTTTGCCCCATTTTATGACTTTTCTTGCAACAGTTGTTAAGTGAATCATTGTAGTTGTTAAGTTAGTAACATTGTTAAATGAATCTGGATTCCCCATTGACATTGCTTGTCAGAAAGTTCCAAAAGGGCATCACATGACCCCAGGACACTGCAACTGTCATAAATATGAGTCAGTTGCCAAGCATCCAAATTTTCATCACATGACTAAGGAGATGCTGCAACAGTTGTGTGAAAATTGATCGTAAGTCACATTTTTCAGTACTGTTGTAACTTTGAACGGTCACTAAATGAACTGTTGTAAATCAAGGACTATCGATACAAGATAGCTATAGCAGAAAGAAAAGTGTTCATAATCTACAGTAAGGTTAAAAAATATGAAAATATGAAGACATTTTTAAAAGCCACAACTTTCTCTTTCAGATACTGAGTGGATAATGGAACCAACATGTTTTGGTTTGTAAAGGGATAAGACACCCCCTCCCCATGAATCTTTCAGCCCTATCAAGGTTGCCACAGTCCATTCTGCAGGAACAAAACAGCAGCAGAGGGCTTGCAGCTGCAGCAATCTTGCCTTGATTCTGAAGATGGAGTAAAAATGGATAGCACTTTTTAGGTCATTCAGACATATATAACCATGTCTACTACTCTTCCTTAACTATTTGCAGATGACACTGCTGGGGGAAAAAACTGCATATGATCAGAGGTGTCTAATGCCATTAGAGTATACTTTCCAAACATTTCTTTTTAAAGCAAATTCATATAATTATTATTGATCAGAAAAGCAAGTTTGCATACCTTTATTTTTCCCAATGAATGGATAGAGGCTACAGATGTAGAAACTTTCACTAGCTGTGTAGATGATAAATATATCTTGAAGTGCCTATGAAAGTGCTTGTAAAGGGAGTTCATGAATAATTCCACTTCTTCCTGCTTAACTTCTTCATGGAAACTGTGTATTGAATCCCAGAGACCTTTTGCATCTTCAGGATGGATAGCATAGGAAATATTCAAAGGATAAGGTAGACATGGCACAGAGAAAGTCAGTTCTGTTGCATTAGTATAGCGGTCCATACTGCATCCAGACCATACTGCAGCCATCCATGCAAGATGGATAGGAGTGATATGCAATGGACTGAAATAACAATCAAAAGTTTCCTGAAACCAAGTTTTAACAATATTTGAGAAACTCTGTGCACCATGTACAAGGAATAAAGGCAAACAAGTAAAATCCTCTGAGAGAGTCTCAACAAAATCGCTTGTACAAGTGTAACATAAACAACCCATCCATAACACCTTCTTTTCTTCTTCGTCATCATCATCTACCATTTGAGGTCTCTGCATAATCTAAAAAAAATTATGAATACATATATTCATGAATACATTATTACAATTCTATGAAATTGAGATAATTTCTGAACTTACGATAAACACATTAATAAATAAGTTATTATTTAATAAAAGTTATACTTACTGAATTTCATACCGTACTGTATCATATATTACAGATTCACAATGATCAATTTCTTAATACATGGATATTTTGCAGGGATTTTATTGGATTTATGTGAATGTACACCTTCCGAAGCTAAGTATTACAGTCCTAAAGAACCATTTTCAAAACAAATAATTGGAAGATTTCCCCCCCCCCTTTTCAATAGTGTCCAGTTCTGGTATACTGTCTGGACAAGTTCATGCAGTTTTCTTGGCAAGATTTTTCAGAAGTGGTTTGTCATTGCCTCCTTGGTAGGGCTGAGAAAAAGTCACTAGCCCAAGGTCATCCAGCTGGCTTCTGCCTAAGGCAGAATTAGAATTCACAGTCTCTCGAGCCATAGCCTGCTACTTTAACCACACCATCAAACTGGCACTCATTGGCAGATCACCTTTGGTAACTATAGGAACCTACAGATTCAGAAGCAGCATATTGCAAAATGCCACAACAGGCCCAAGTTGTTCCCCTTATGACTGTTCAGAGCTGCATAAGTATATAGTTATTAAAAAGCAAGAAGATATCGGAGCAGAGGTTTTGGTCTGATTCTGCTGGATTTGTTTCATGCTACTTTACCAACAAAGCCTGAAGCGCAAATATATATTCTTTCATCTTACTTAATGGATGCAATAACCTTTCAAGAAAAAATATTTTAGATTACCTGGGTTTGAATCATCTGGTAAAAAAAACCCCAGGAGTTCATTATAAAACTTTAATACAGATATATATATATAACCACTGTAGATGGATAAACAAAATTATCTAGAACAAAGTTCTTTTATAACCTGCCCACTGTAATATCTTTCAAAAGTATCAAGACAAACCCAGTTAGTAAAAGATTGGATTAGTTACCTACTAGATAAGACTACATACCTCAATAAGAATTGCTGCTTGTTTTTTTTCTGTTTTCAAAACAGAAAATGAAGAAAATTTCGCTTGAAACGTCAGATCAGTTTCATCTTCCAGTATGAATCTCTTTTCCTTTTGTGCAGTAATAATATTACTTAGTTGTTTAGAATATTCTTGCAATTCTCCATAAGAGAATTTATGCAGCGGAGTGACGCTGTATAAGGTCCACTGTTTACTTATAATGAACCGCATCGCATAACCAGCTTCCTCCTGGAAAAAAAAATTATAAATGCAAAAAATGTAACTCAGATCTATATTTTCCTGTCATAGTTTACAAAGCAGAGAAAACATTATTACAAAGAATTTATATAATACTGTGTTATTTTTGTACCTTTCTATCTTATAATATTATCTACAAAAAATATTGGTTTTATGGCTCAGAAGATAGCAAAAACAGAGAAAAATAAAAAGGAAAAAAATACACCACTTTCCCTTTAATAGAATAAAGGAATCTGTATTATACAACTGATTTAATATAATATCAAAAGCAGGTAGTATATTTAGTAAATATTTTTTACATATATAGACTGGATTTACATAGCATTTTAAGTCATATTTTTTTAAGAATTGAGCACTGTAAATTATGCTTCCTCATTCTTTTTTAAAAAAAGCAATGTTAAAGAAAGCACAAAAAGAGCAAGAATTACTTAAACCAAAGAAGCCAAAGACCTGAGATGAAAAGAAAAGGAGCAGTTAAAAGTAGCTTACATCAATACTATATTTTTGCCTGCCCTTAGTCTTGCAAACCATCCTTGCTTCTATATCCATCCACCACCTCATCCATTGCCTGTTGTACTTCAATATTCCGATATATTTTCTTGAGGATTCATCAACTTCATCTAACCACAATTTCCTCAAGCATTCTCTTCCTCTCAGCCTACTTCCACTTTCTTCAGTTATTATATTATTCAGTTGTCATTCATTTTCTCTATATAATCTAAGTAACATCACATCTACATTCAACCCACATTCAATTGACTGCTTGCCTTCAGGTCAGTTTTGGATTGCAGGTGACTGCCTAGTCAAATCCCTGTAGTTTTCTTGGCAAGGCTTTTTAGACTTGGTTTGCCATTGACTGTTACCTAGTTGTACCTAAAATAGGATTAGAATTCACAGTGTCCCACTTTCTAGCCAGATGCCTTAATCACTACACCAAACTGGCTTGCAGCTAGCATCTTTTTATTATTAATCCTGTGTCTTCTTGTTTAAATACACAAGTAGTTTTTAAGTACTTCAGTCTCACTGCATTTCTGTTTTTTCAACATACCCAATTCTCACTTCCAGATAACAAAATGGGCAGAAGCACAATTATAAAATCAGTTTACCTACTTTTGATTGACATTTTAACAGCATTTGTACATCTTAAAATGTCTCTGTCCATTTCCCCACCTTTAACTTGCTTTAATTTTTCACCATTTAATGTGTTGCCCCCAAAATAAGCCCTACCCCAAAAATAAGCCTTACTTGTTTGCTAAGACACTAGGTAAGGTGAGGTGGGGGAGTTGCCCACGCGCCCCACACCTGTTTACTGTGCCACAGGGTTCCTGCTGCTGCTGCAAGGTGTTGTGTTGTCATTGCGAGGTGCGTGTTGTTGTTATTGCCACTGCTGCGAGGCGCATTCTGCTGCTGCTGCCGTGAGGCCTGTCGCGCCACCACTGCAAGGTCTGTTGCATTACTGCAGCAAGGTGCATTGTGCCGCTGCAAGGTGTCCTGCCATGAGGTATGTCACATGGTTGCCACCGCCACTGTTGAGGTACATTGCAGGATGTGCTTCGTGGCTGCGGCAACACCAACAATGGCGGCCAGACATGCCTCATGGTGGCAGCGGCAATGGGACATGCTTCACAGCAACAGCTGTAGTGCGGCGGGCCTCGCGATGGCGTGATGCAACAAGATGTGCCTCGTAGCGGCGGCAACTGCAACATGACGGACCTCGCCGCAGCGGCGGCAGGGGCCCTGTGGCATGGTAAGTGGGTGCGGGTGCGTGGGGCAGCTCCTGTAAAAAAATAAGACATCCTCCGAAAATAAGACCTAATGCCTCTTTTGGAGGCAAAAAAATACAAGACCGGGTCTTATTTTCGGGGAAACACAGTATGTACAGAGGTGCTTAAAAATAAAAAATAAATTAAAAATTAACTTTTTTAAAAAAAGTATGTGAAGTCAGCTTTTCAATATTTGAAAATCATTTTCCTCAATAAATAAGTGAACAAGTAAGTTTGTGATTTGTTTGTATAATTGGGTTTTTATCTAGACTTTAGAACTTATGGAGAACAGTTAACATGCTCACATATTTATGCAGAAATATTGAAAGTTTAAAAATGTAAATGAATATCTTGCTCACTTCATCTTCTTACACAATTATCCTATTTGATATATTAATTTTAATTCATCTTTTTTTAAAAAAAATTAAACTTTATTGACTTTTAAAACATAAATCACATGATAGTTGATTAACAGTGTGTTTGCCTGGCTTACATTTAAAAATGAAAATCGTCAACAATTAATATCTATAATCCATAATTCACGTATTCACACAAATGTTTTTTTCCATAGATATTGTCTCTGATAGTTCCCATCATCAATACTCTTAATTTTCACTTTAATATTTTCCCTTTAATCAGTACCATGCTTGATCAATGTGTTTCGCTGAATCGGAGCGTTTTTCCCTCTATTTTTCCCCAACCAATTATACAATTTGTTCCAGATTTCGTAGTAATCTGTTTCACTCTTATCCTTAAGTTCTAATGTCAACCTATCAATTTCAGCACAGGATAAAATCTTATTTATTACCTCTTCTTCTGAGGGTGTCTCATTGTCTTTCCATTTCTGTGCAAAGACTAATCTTGCTGCTGTTAGCATGTGTAATAATAGATATAAGGATCCTTTATTGTATCTATCTTTAGTGATACCCAGCAAAAAGAGTTCTGGTTTTAGCTCAATGTTCTGCATTAGTATTTCTTCCAACCACTGTTTTATTAAATGCCAAAATTTTTGTGCTTTTGAACATTCCCACCACATATAGTAATAGGTCCTTAGCGATTCTTTACATTTCCAACATTTCGGTGAGGTCTTTTTGTCCATTTTGGCTAATCTCACAGGAGGAAGGTGCCACCTATAAAACATCTTGTATAAATTTTCTTTGTACGCAGTAGCTAGTGTGAGCTTCCTATTCCTTTCCCATAAAACCTGCCAATTATCTAAGTCAATACTATAGCTGAAATTTTTACTCCATATTAACATTGTATCTTTTACTTGCTCTTCCAACATATCCCATTCCAATAAATATTGATATATCTTTTTTATCTCTTTTTCCTCCGTTCCTAATAAAATTTTAGCTAATTCTGTATGCTCTAATTTTATTCCATTCTTTATCCTTCATATATTGTGATTGAATCTGAAGGTACGGCCACCATTCAAGTTCTATCCCTTCTTCTAATAACCTTTTCCTCGATTTTAATTCTCCTCCTTCGTCTGAGATGTCTTTATAAGTGATCGCCTTTCCTGATTTCATAAAATTTGGATGTATGAATATTTCCAATGTGGATACCCAATTAGGGATTTTCATGTGATTACGCTTTTTAATTCTGACCCATACATCTAGTAGTGCCCGTCTGAAGTAATGTTTCTGGAAGTACTGGTGAGCCTTGTGCTTTCCTTCCCAAAGAATTGCGTGCCACCCTGTCTGCATATCGTGGCCTTCTAAGGCTAATAGTCTCCTATTTCTCAGACGTATCCACTCTTTCGCCCAAGTAAGTGTGGCTGCTTGATAATATTTTTCCCATTCTGGGAGGCCAAATCCACCTCTTTCTTTCGAATCCTGTAGAAGTTTGAATTTGATTCTCGGTTTTTTCCCTTGCCAAATAAATTTAGATATAGTTTTATTTAAGTTTCCGAAAAACTCCTTTCCTAATCTAATTGGAATAAAAAAAGTAATTTAGGTAGTACGCTCATCTTTATTATTGCGATTCTTCCCATTCATCTTCATTGCATTCATTGCATCAACATTTGCTGCAAATCATTCAGCCTATCAGCCAACTGCATATTATCTGCATCACATCACCAGAATTATTTCCTATAGATTTATATTTATATAAATCAACCAACCAGATATTATACATTTTTGTCATATTCTCAGCTCAATGTCCAATTATTTACTAAACATTTTTATTTATTCATTTTTTATTTCCATACTTAACTTTTAGCATATCACATTCAGCAGCCAACCCAACTCCAGAGAATACTTGTCATGATGAGTAAATTTGTGGATGCCTGCCCTTAGAGAGTAATTTAAATTGCTTAAGAGTATTTAAAAGCTGCTTCCTCTTCAAACATGTTGCCAGTTACATTATATTCAGTTACACTCTTCATTGTTCCTTACCTGTAGATCAGGATATTGTGAAATCATTATCTTAGCTGGAGTCTGACCAAATAACTTTCTTTTCTTGAAGGATAGCATACCTCTTGAAAGATAGGCAGTATTTGTAAGACTTGCTCCATAGTCTGTAATTGCTCTTCCAACAGTCTTCATTCTCCTGTAATTAGAAGTGCTAGCATCCTGTAAACAGATTATCTGTCATTAGACAAACATGTTACACAAAATAAGAAAATCTCATCTCATAGATTGATATGTTGTACTGACATAATACATGAATCAGAAAATAGCAAACTATCTTTTAGCATATAATAGTGTATTGTACAAATCTGGCCAGTTGCTTTTATAAATTCATAACCACCATACATAACTTTGGTGTATTATGATCATAAGGCTTCTTTTATCTGTTAAAGTAAGAATGGAGTTAATCAAAATAATCTGGAGCATGTAAGCAACAGAGGAAAGATGAGCCTTTTAAAAATATCATTACAAAAGAGGCAGTGCAACATGTGAAGGATAAATTCATCAGAATCTGCTAATTAAAGGAATGTTGTTGAATCATTCATTAAAAAATGCTGAATAATCATATCTGGCTCTGGAGAACTACCTTTGTTGGACTGGATAAATGAGTTATCAGACAGACAGACAGCAACTTTATTATGGCCAAAGACCAGCATAAATATAAAAAACACAAGGCACAGCTCTCTTTCACCGTGTCTTGGGAACCCAGATAACTGTATGGAGTAACCATTCTTACAGTTACTGGGCAAACGTGGAGGGCCCAAGTTTGGAGAAAGACTTCCCGCAGTTACCCCTCAAACGATTCCTATCGGGGCGGGTAGAAAACCGTAACACCCGCAGGCCTCGTCTTACCCTTCGGCGATCACGCGCCGTGGACAACCGCCGGGAAGACATCTCTCCCCAACCTTTCAGAGAGAAAAAAAGCCAGCAATACTTAACACCGAGGCGGGCGATTTTTTTTCTTTTTTAAAAAATTGTCTCCCGACAGCCAGTTCGGCAATGGGGATTGTTGTGCGCATGCTTTGGAATACGGGGAGCCGTTTACGGCGCGTGGTCGTTTCGGTTCTATGATTTGCTGCTGTCAAGTTTGATTCGGGCGTGGAACCGAGGAAGTGCCTTATGCCGAAAGTAATGTTTGTCGGAGGAACCGCCTCTGAAGTGGGGCTTGGAGCCTGAAGTTTAGCTTTCGTTCTTGTCTTATATTGGCCGGTGCCTCGATTTAACTGGCCAAGACCATGCGTCGGCTACATGTCCTTTATCGTCCCCTGGAGCTATTATTTCCCGGAGGAAGAGCTAAGTCGTGGAGCAGGCTGACTTCTTGCAGGTTGGCGTCGTTCAGAATGGGTGCGACCCTCCCAGGTCTGTAACATCCTGGGGTAGCAGTAAGGTCGGAGGTTTGGATAATGTTTTCCTCGCCGATGGCAAGTTGCTTGTTCATTTCAGACTGGCCTTAGTGAAACTAAGGGACTCGCTCGCTCCCTAAATAGAAAATAGTAACTATTCTGCTAGAATTACGTTGCTGATTTGGATGTGTTTTCAATCACAAATCGATCTTAATGCACAGACTTTGGCCGATATTGGAAAACTTATGTAGGGTCAGCCCTGAGAATAATTTTAAGACTTTGAGACTAGATTGGGAAATAACACATAAATCTCAGGAAAGGGCTGTAGCCGACCACTTCTGTGTTATGGCTGCGAAAACTATATCGATATTTTAATGAAGTTGTTCATACTTTCCGATTTTTTGTTGAGATGATCAACATTTCAACATAATTTTTTGGCAACTGTTCTTTGAAATTTTATAAGCTCGTGCTTGTGCCATCAACAATGATATCTAGCCCCTGGTTCTTTTTTCTCTTGCTTGTATGTTATGTGTTTGCAATAGTTAAGCTTTAGTTTCATTACAGGATGCGAACTTCCAGTGAGGAGCCTGGTTCTATTGGTTATTTTTGTCTTCTTGCAAAAATAATACCCATAACCATTTTCTCCAGCACAGTAATTCAGAAGCAAGTTATTTTTATTTCATTCAGCCTTTTTGATAATCTGGCTTTCACAATTACGTTATAACTGGGAAAAGCATGGCGTTGACATTTTCCTTCATATCACTGTGCTGTCTCAGTGCTTTAATATTTTGATTAGATTTGTTATAGCTTTTCTTCCAGAAAGACTCTTTATTTCATAACTACAATTATCATCCCTATGAATTTCTGAGCACTTCAATACTTTCACCATTTATTTGCATTGGCTTAACCTTGCTTATTGACATAATATTAGTTGGTTGTTTTGGTATTGATCAATAGACTGGCTTTTGCACTGTCTTTCATTTCAGTAAGGGGTATCTTAAATCTTCATTTCCAGCCAACAAGGCAGCATCATCAGTACATGTGAGGATGTTGTTGTTACTCCCAGCACTTTTAATTCCAATTTCTATTTCTTCTCATTTCTCACATTTTTTTCTGCACATTAGTTAAACAAGCCTCATTCATGTTCTTCTCAGTTCTGAAACATACAATTGCTCCATATTCTATTCTAATTGTTGCTTCTTGAATGAAGCTGTATTATCATGTTTATTCATAACTGATAACCATATTACTTATCCTAATAATTTTTGTTGGAATGAAGAAAAATTGTTGGTACTTTTGCACATTTTATGAATTAACAAAATTTTATCCCAAGATGTCAATAGCTTTGTTGCCCGGTCCAAAACCTGTGGGGAGTTGCGATCAGCTCATATAGGTCAAGAGGTCACTCTGTGTGGATGGATTCAATATAAGAGGTAAATTGAAAATAAAAGGACTTGGAATGGTTAAATTGCTGATGCTAAAGAAAAGTTTAAACTAATGGTATGCATGAGTAATGTTGCTTTACTACATCAGACTCTGTGATATACAAATATAGTCTGGTATCTTGTTTCTGTTCCCACAGAAAATATAGAGCTAGTGCTTAACCTACAACTATGTTAACTTACAGTGGTCAACAACTGTTCTAAGTTATGACAGTGCTGAACAAATGGTGGTTACATTTGTTCCTCAGTGTTCCAGACATCCCCACACTGCTGCAGTCACATGGGTGCAGTCTAGGTGCTTGACATCCCATTTGCACTTACAACGGATTGCCAAGTACCCCGTGATCGCCATTTACAACCTTCTCTGCTGGTTCCCCAGAAAGTCAGTGAGGAAGCCAGCAGAGAGGGTCATAAGTCACCAGGATAAGTTTCCCCCACTTACACACTCTCCCCCAACCCTTCTACCTTTGTATGACATCAACTGCTTGCACACCCCCATGCACTCTTCTCAACCAGCCCCATGTCCTTCTGACCTACATCTCATGTACCCTCTCTGACCTGCGCTCACACACCTTTCCCAACTGACACCACACCTCTGTGCTCCCATCTCAACTTGCAACACACTTTTTGTATACCCGCTCACACTCTCCCTAACCTGTGCTACATCTTTTGCACACACCCTTGGACACCTTCATTGGCCTGCATCTCTCATGCACTCTCCCTGACCTGTGCCACACCTCTCACATCCTGTACATCCTCCCTGATCTGCAGGGCGCCTTTTGGCATTGTCCTTAAAGCATGGTGGTGGGAATGTTATCGTTGGGGCAGTTATGGGTTGCACACCATCATAGAAATTACTACAAGTTCTTCATTGTACCAAAGGGTACTGAAGCGTAATGTGAAAAGGTTGAAGCTCATTGGACAATGGACTTTGCAACATAACAATGACCCCAACATTCTGGTAAAACCACCAAAGATGGGCTGAAAAAAAGAAAAGAAATGGATGGTTCTGAAATGGCCAAGTCAAGGGATCTAAATCCCATCAAGATGTTGTGGGTTGATTCCAGTCAATATCAGGGACTGGTAGATAGCTATAAGAAAGGTCTACATGAGGTTGTTTCTGCCAAAGGGGACAAAACCAATTATTAGAGCTAAGGGTGTACTTATTTCTTACATAAAAGGAAATGGCAAATCTGTTTATTTTTGTTGAATAAATGATTGAAAGTCAACTTTTATATTTTTATTCAATTTTACATCATCTTTATATAACTGAATTAAGATAAAATATTGATGTTTGCATATGTTTAAAAAAAAAAAACTTTTGCGGTATACTGTACTTCCATGTGACTTGTATGTCTGATTGCTCCATTTTTGTCTGTGAGGGAACTGTCATGTCAATGGGCAATAATCTACCCTTAAGAAATAGAATTTTCTTCTCTATACTAATTCTTATGCCTGTACAAAAATCTGGTTAAGAAATTTGAAATACATATGCATATATAGATACATACATACATACATACATACACACACACAAACAGAGAGAGAGAGAGAACTTAAGTGAATTAAGGAGCAGGGTCAAATTCTTAAGTTAAAAGTAATGTTCAGACAATGTATCTTTGAATGTTCCCTATAGTCTTGCTGCATGTGAAATGCTTATATATCACATAAAAGTGTCTAGTCGAGCTGTCCCCTTGCTCGCAGCTGTTCTGTGACTAGGCATTGTTTACATATCATTGGAGAGCTCCGCACTGCATACTCATGAGCTCCAGGCAGGGGTTGAATCTGAAGTGTTACTAACATGTCTACACATCCGTGTCTCCCATCATTAGACAGGAACAGTTTGTGGTTTTGAGAGATTTCCAAGGACTTACCCAGATACTCATACCTCAGGAAGAGGTAAGTGCTATTGAAAACTGCTTTTGTAGTTTTTTGCTAGGAAGCCAATAAGCATTGCATCAAAACAAATATATAAGTAGTCCTTGGCTTACAACCATTTAATCAGCAACCATTCAAAGTTACAATAGCACTGAACAAATGGTAGTTACAACTAGTCCTCAGTCAGAATTCCAGCAATCTGGGTACTTGGCAACCGGCTCACACTTACAATCTACTGCAGTGTCCTGAATTCACATGAACCAGAAATTCAGTGAGGAAGCTAACAGGGAAAGTCACAAGTTGCTGGGATTAGTTTCCCCAGTCTGTGCATCCTCCCCAAGCCTCAAACGGACCTCCTTCACACATCCTCCCTGGGCTTCATTGCACCTCTAAGGCTCCTTTCTGAGCCTTCTCTCACAGCCTCCCCAACTCTTGTTGTGTCTCCTTCATGTACCCTCCCAACTCTCCCTGTGCCTCCTGCACACCCTTACTGCATCACCCCTGCATTCTAATGGACCCTTCCCAACCCTTCCCTCTACCCTTTTCTCTCATGTAACTCCTGACTTGGTTGTGGGAAGTCAACAGGAAGTTGCCTTACCTGATGACTGTGGGATTCAGTTAACACGACAATTGGGATTGCAGGGATTGCTGTTGCTAAGTGTTGTAATTGTGGTTTACAACTGCATCACTAAGCAATGGAAATTCTGGTTTCGTTTTTTGTTGTAAGTTGAGGATTACCTATAATGTTCTAGCCACACTGATTTGGAATACTAATAAGCATATGTTACTGGAATTTTTATTTTGCTCTTTTTAAAGTTACAGTTCATATATAATTCATTTAGGTAAGCATACTTTTAAAATTTACATTGAAATTAAATTAATATAGGCTCTTGAAATAAATTTTATTATTTAGAAAAGAGTTATGACTTTTCAATGCACACTCTCTTGTAACAGATAATATTGTAAATATGCATACCTACATGCACAGCTTATAGTTCTTCATATAATTTTTTTTAAAGTTCAGTCTTATAGTCTACAAGGAAATAAAGAATATTGCAAAGCATATCTGAAATATGCATCTAGAATGAAAAGCACTTAATTTCCACATTAGCATTTCGATTTTATTCTTACCAACTGTTACTTGATGTAATCTTTTTGTAAAGAATTTTGGATGAGATAGAATTTGTTCTGATCCTGAAAAGTTCATTGGAATTAATGTTTCAAACAAAAAGATTTTATCTCACCTTTTATTTAGAGCTTGTGACATCAGACATAACACTTTTTTTTCTCACCAATAACCCGGTGAGGTAGGTTGAGCTGAGAGAGAATTGGCTTCTAAGCCTAAGGATAGACTTGCTCCTAGTCTGACACCTTAACTTCTACCCCGCTTTGGTTATCTCAATAAGCACTTTAACAAATAACAATTATTATTTATTTATCACATTTTGGAACCACCCATCTCCCTCACAGAGAGATTCTGGGTGGTGTACAATAAAATATTAAAATATAGAAACAGTATATAAAAGTTAAAATTCAAAAAGATGAATGATTTTTTTTTAAAAAATGATAAAATTAATTAAAAGACAAAGGGAGGGCTTTCAGGTGCCATTTAATTGCCAGACTGAAGTTGGCTGATAACCACCAGATATAATGCATTTTAAATCTGTATTGCTGGCATTCTTGAATTATGCATATTCCGATTTATTTGTTTCTTGCACTGCAGGCTGCTTCCCATTTGAGGAAGCTCTTTTCTGATGCTCCAGTTGAATCTGTTGTACGAGTGACTGGGATTGTTATTCCCCGGCCTCTTGGACAGGCAAATCCTGTAAGTATTTTAAGGAGGAGCCCTCTGCTTTTAAGTGAGTACAGTGTATTGCTTTGGGCTATCAAAATGATTTCCTAATTTGCACATTTTCATTTGCCATGTAAGTGACTTGGAGATAGCCAGGGAGCACAATTTGGTGAACAACTGTCTGCTTCTGTAACTTATAGCTGTAATTATAATGGTAGCTGCAGAGTAATTCTTGTTTTCTTGGCAGCTATTTGGTTTAGAAGTATCTTTCTTCAGCTCAGCATTGTAAAAGTCTTCTGCTCTCTCAAAAGACTCCACAGTTTCTGCCTTAATGTCTTCTGTGCTTGGAATTTCCAGGCAATACATCTGCACAGTATCACTTTTTATGCTTTCTTCACATCTCTCCTCAAATGCACCCTCATTTCCCAGATCGGTTGATTTCTATGCTTTGTAGCAGGCAGATCTTCTGTGTCTATATAGATTCTTTCTAATCTGCAGTAAAGCAACTTGTTTAGCAGTAGTAAGCCCTTGAAGTTTCTTTTTTTTGTCTGTTTTTTGAATGTAGGATTGAATTTTTTTTAAAAAGAAAGATTTATGGCTGTGCCTGGCTGGTAATCTGACAAATTTATCTTCAGGGCAGAGGTCTTTTTTATTGTTCTCTGCAAATTACTGACAATACTGCAAAATAATTATAATTTTTTATAATTCAGACAAGCCAGGAAGACCATGCTTTCTTTCCTTTCCCCAAGCCTGCTCTTGTCTGGCCCATTAAGTTGTGAGTTAAAATGGGTAAGCAGAGAGATGTTGACTTGAGGTTTAGTAGCTCCAGGTCTGTGAAGCTCAGAGAAACTCCTGGTCTCTTAAGCTCCAAGTTTGTGAAGGGAAAATGGAAACAAGGTTCTGCATTTTGCCAAGCTAAATTATCCTACCACCACACTATTTGGTTAAAAACTCAATGAATATATTTTCTGGGCACAATAAATAGAACTGTTATTTTTTAAAATTAAAGTGATCTCTTTCAATTTATTTAGAGGATGCAAACTGGAGATATTGAAGTAAAAGCAGAAACTGCAGAGGTTCTGAACTACTGTAAGAAACTACCATTTGAAATAAAAGATTTCATCAAGGTAGATATGCCTTTCTTATTTCTGTTTAGTGTGCTATATCCACCTTATTTCTGCCCAATGGGTTAGGTTTAGGATACAATACAATACAATATACACAATACAACAAAATACAATACAATACAATATAAAAAAGGGAAAAAGAGACACATAACTAAAGCAAAATAGCAACATATAGCCCGAATCTACAAAGATAAAGTCAAGAAAGTTAAGACTCAGAATGAACTAAGACTTGCAACAAATGTCAAAAATAATTTTTTTAAAAATCCTTTCACATGTAAAACACAAGAAAAAAGTCAAGGAACTGATTGATTTACTAATAGGAGAAGATGGCAAGGAGGTCACAAGCAACGGAGAAAGTAGAGCTGCTTAATTTGTCTTTACATTTGTCTTTACGCAAAAGAAAAAAACAGTCCAACTATCAAAAACAGTACCGTAAAAGACAGATTAGGAATACAAGTCAAGAATTGGTAAGATTCTTGGCAAGAAAATGGTAACATAACACCTATCCACTCTAGACAAGTTTAAATCACAGGAACAAATGGATTACATCCCATAGTTCTGAAATTGCTGACAGACATGATCTTGGAATCACTGGACCATATCTTTCAAAAGTCCTGGAGCACAAAGGAACTACCAGAGGACTGGAAAAGAGCTGATTTGGTTCCCATCTTCAAAAATGGGGGGAAATGGATTTCAGAAAGCTACAGACCAATCAGCATGACATCAGTACCTGTGAACATGGTTTTATCAAAAACAGGTTATGTGAGACAAACTTTATTGCCTTTGACAAAATGATTAAATTAGAGGACCAGTGAAATGCTCTAGACATAGTATATTTGGACAAGGCATTTGACAAAGTAAACTACAACCTATTTCTTGGTAAGAGAAAAATGTGGGATAGACAGCATCACCACCAGATCGATTTGTAACGCTGAACATGTGCACTCAATGTGTAACCTTCAATGAAACTACATTTACATGGAAGGAAGCATGTATTAAGGTACTCGGAGGTTCTGTTTTAGGCCCCGTAATCTTCAATATCTTCATAAATGATTTAGATGAAGGGGTAGAAGGGGAACTCGTCAGATTTGCAGACCACACCGAACTGGGGGGAATAGCCAAGAGTTTAGAAGATATGCTCAAGATCTAGAAGGTTCTTGACAGACTTGAAATCTGGACCCTATCCAACAAAATGCACTCAGTGCTGGGAAAATAAGGTTTTACACTTAGGCTAGAAAAACCAAATGCATGGGTATAGAACAGGGGTAGTCAACCTTGGCTCTTTTATGACTCGTGGACTTCAACTCCCAGAATTCCTGAGCCAGCTGTGCTGGCTCAAGAATTCTGGGAGTTGAAGTCCACGAGTCATAAAAGAGCCAAGGTTGACTACCCCTAGTATAGAATATAATTGTACCTGGCTCAACAGCAGTAACTATGAAAGGGATCTAAGGTCGAGGTCCTAGTGGGCAGCAACTTAAGTATGAACCAGCACTGTGCTGCAGCTGCCAAAAAAAGCCAACGCAATTCTAGACTGCATCAACAGAGGGATAATATCAAGGTCACATGAAGTATTAGTATTGCTTTGTATTGCTTTGGTAAGACCACACATGGAATGCTTAATCCATTTCTGGTCACCATGATATAAAAAAGATGTTGAAACTCTAGAAAGAGTACAGAGAAGAGCAACAAAGATGATTAAGGGCCTGGAGACTGACACATACAATGAATGTTTGGGTATGTCTGGACTAGGATGACATGATAGCAGTCTTCCAATAGTTGAGTGTCTGCCACAAAGAAGAGGGAGTCAGACTCTTCTCCAAAACACCTGAGGGCAGGACAAGAAGCAATGGATGGAAATTTATCAAGGAGAGGTCCAACCTAGAAATAAGGAGAAATTTCCTGACAGAACAATTAATCAGTGGAATTACATGCCTCCAGAAGTTGGTGCTCCATCACTTGAGGTTTTCAAAAAGAGATCATACAGCTATTAGTCCGGAATGGTGTAGAGTCTTCAGCTTGAGCAAGGCTTGAATTACAAGATCTCCATGGTCTCCTTCCGACTCTGTTATTCTGTTATTATTTATTCTGTAAAATTATTCCAGCCATGAGTATATTTGATAATAGACAAGATATGAGTTGAAAGAAGTGAGTGAAGAATAATAGTTTGGCATAAAAACCTGCTTATGTTTTTAACTTAACAAGTAACACAATATTTTGTGCTTCGTCTTGGTTATAGGAGGTATAATTGGTGTTTTTTCTTTATAAAATAACAATCTTTTCCTCCTCCTCAGAAAACTGAAGCAATGCGAATGCAGTATCGTTATTTGGATTTAAGAAGTATTCAGATGCAGTATAACCTCCGGCTGAGATCCCAGGTGGTGATGAGAATGCGAGAGTATCTCTGTAATCATTATGGTTAGAGAAACTGAATTGTTAATAATTAACTTTTTTTTCTCCTTTCATTTACTATGGTGCTGACAAAATTTATTAAATCTTATTTTAGATTTTGTGGATGTAGAAACACCAACACTATTTAAGAAAACACCAGGAGTAAGTATACAAATACATCTTTTCTGTACATATATTGTCTTATAAAATTATCAAGTAATTACATTATGTAACCCAAACATCTAAAACAGACATGTCAAACTCGCGACATCACATGACGTCGCGCAATGTATCGGGATGGTTTTGCCATTGCCGGCAATGGGGTGGGTGCGGCTTCTGGATGACGCGTCCGGCCCATGGGCCGGCAGTTTGACACCCCTGATCTAAAAGAAGAGTGACTAATTCAACCGTTAAAATTACCCATGATTTTACCGAGCAGAATTGGTCTTAGATGTGGGGGAGATGTTTCATGTCCTGGGAGGCTTCAGTATTCATATTGAATTCACCAGCTCAGAACTTAATAACTGCCATAGTTACTTCAAGGATTTTTCTGCCCCAATGCATTATGAATAGGAAGCTTATGATGTTGAAATTGGATGACAGTTGTCTCGGTCAGCCCATGTTTAAATTGACAGTGGTATTTCCCTTTGCACTAAAGGTTACTTAGAGAACAATAGAATCAAGACAACTTTGGAGATTTTGCTTGACATAGTCAAAATTTTAGTTTTGTTATCAAATTATGTGATGGAGAGTGTTTTTTATATAAATTTTATTAAAACTTTTAAAATGGAAGATAAAAACTAATACAAAGAAAGCAAGAAAAAACTAAAGGTGCAAGGGAAAGAAAAATAGAAAAACAAAAAAGATACAAACAAGTTTCTTTTTAGCTTCTCTGACAAAGAGAGTTGTTAACATAATGGTTTCTAAGCATCATTTTCTGAAACAAAACCTTCATTAATTTGCTTGTTACTGAAAAGCTGCAAGGAATGCAACCTGCCAAATAACAGCTAGAACACAAAAAGTGCTATCATTTGTTCATGGATAGGTTTAAATTTTTTAAAATATAAAATTATACACACACACACACACACACACATAGATATACATATATATATATATATATATATATATATATATCTTCAGAAATATATACATATATATATATACATACACACACATAAACATGTTTATATGTATATGTGTGTCTGTTTATCTGTGTGTCTGTGTATAAGTATATATACAGTGTGTTTATGTGTGTATATATATATTGAGAGCAGGCATCAGAATTTAATTTTAATGTAGGCCAGTGTGCACACAGAAAAGTGATAATAAAGGTTATCTTATCTTGAAAAGCAGTAACCTAGGTTTTCTCACTATTTGTTAATATTCTTCAAGAACTTTTGTTAATTTGTCACATGAGAACTGACTAGAAGCATGATCATTTAAATCGGGCCCCTAACCCCCAGGCCATGGACCTGTACTGGCCCGCCATCTCCTGGGTACCTGGCCAACAAGGTGGGTGAGCTCACAGAGCTTCATTTGTGCATGTGTGAGAACTAGGTCGCACACATGAAACTATCCCCTCTTCCCCTGCCACTGCTGCTGCTGGTCCTGGGAGCCAGAAAGATTGGTGACCGCTGACGTAAATGAAACAGAGTACAGGTAATATATTTTGGGAAATAGTGCATTATTGAGCTTCCATTTCCTAATTAAATGCAATGGGTAGTGGATTAATTTTTTCAAGAGAGATTTGGCTGAAATAAATGTTTTGTACTCAAACTAGAAGTTTCCTCATTTTTTTTCAGCTAAATGCAATGTAATTCCAGTTTTAAATTACATCCTCCTTTTAATACCAGGGTGCAAAAGAATTTGTGGTGCCTTCCCGGGAGGCTGGAAAGTTCTACTCACTTCCTCAGAGCCCTCAACAATTTAAACAACTCCTAATGATAGGAGGTCTGGACAGGTGAGCTTCTTGGAGCCCTACTAGCACAATGTTTTCAAGGTAGCACTAAAACTCTGATCCATAGTTTGTGGTGAGAGAATAACGGATAGACTGAGTTGCAGTTTGTCACACAAACTGTTTACTTGCCAATTAATCAGGTTCCATGCTAAGAATGATGCTGTTTAACAGAACTGTAATTCTCTCTATGTCTGCCTAGAAGATTCACATGCTTGAAATCTTGCAAAGATTTTCTGTACCATGCAGTCTATGGCACGATCTTCTCATCTATGAGATGGAAGACCATGTTGCTGAATCATGGCATATATAAAACATGCAAGGATTGGAAGTTAGTACCATTTTATGGTGAATCTGCTTCTACTTGAGTGGGTGATTCCAGTCAATAGTCGGGGTATGTGTGTGTGAGAGAGACAGCACTCACTCCCTTGGTTGCTCCAGTATCGGTTCCCCGCCTCCCCCCATATTATTTAATAACTATATGAAACCACTAGGAGAGATCTAGTTTGGAGTGAGGTGTCATCAGCACACTGATGAAAGCCACTTACACATTTCCACCTTGTACTGAGCTGGAGATGTGATAGAAAGTCTGAACCAGGCTGTCAAGATTTGGATGAGGCAAAACAAGATTGAATGCTACTAAGATGGAGTTACTATTTGTAAATAAATATCCAGTAATATTGGTCCCAATAATTACTGTAGATGAGATTGTGCTTTCCCTAAAGGAATTGGTTTGTGATTTAGGGGTGTTTATAGTCCTAGCTTACATGGCAGGTGAAAACTTGGTCAGGGGCCAGATCATTGGTGGCCTAATTCATAATGCTGGTTACTACCTTTATAATCTTACATAGGGTGGTCCCAGGATATATCGAGCAACACCTGGCCAAATTGGAATCTGCACATTTCTTCTCATCAGCTTGAACATTCCACCACAGAAAATATATAGGTTATCCCTGAGCATTCACTTAACGCTCGTTCAAAGTTACGTGATAAGCGCCCCCTAGTGCTTGCGAGCAAGTCCTGAAATTACGAATATTGCAGCATCACAGCAGTTGTTCGCCCTTTCGATTGACCGCAGAGGCTCTGCAGCATTTGTTCTGTCACAGCCTCCGCGAATACTGCTCAACCGCTTACTTGCGAGGAAAAACCCCTTTGCATTGAACAAGGCAGGACTTGGTAAGATAAACCCCTTTTATTTTAACACAGCTTTTATGGAACAAAACTCCAACTAGTCCTTTAGCTGTTGAGATTAACAAGATCAGTCTCTGAGTTCTCAGCTGGAATTCTCAAGGTTTAAGTCACTCAAGCACATAGAAATCCGACAAACCTGGTTAAATATCCAAGAATCCTGAGGCAAGAAATCCAACGACAGAAGCACAAAGCCGTAGCATAAATGGTTGCCTTCGGCAACCAGCCCCTCCCACGGCTCTCTTTATAGTCCAGCCAGGGTGTGGCTTCTTAGAGTCTTTTACTTTTCCTGGAGAGCCGCCCCTCCGCTGTCCACACCTTTCCTCCCTGCGCATCTGTGCATCTGGAACAGGTCCCAGCTGCTCCTCCGCTCAGTTCAGGCCCCCAACCCAGCTGTCTCTGCCTGAGCGTGAGTAGATGGATCCGGTGTCACATCTAGTTCTGAGTCTTTGTGCTCCTCAGAGCCTTCCATAGACTCCGTCCGATGTGACCCCAGGCAATCGCTCCCCCTCATCTGACTCAGCTGCCGGATCTGCTGGTAAGCGAGGACTCACAACAACATTCACCCTGGTTATATTCTCCCTCCCCACCCCCACCCCAGGTTTCCCTAGGCATTAGGCCTTCAATACTCACCCTGCAAAGCTCGAGATCCTTGCTTTTTGGGCTGCTCCAGGCCTTCGGTGCGTTCGCAGAGAATGGAGACCTAATGTAACACAAGATCACACGAAATCAGTGGGATGAGATCTCACGATATAGATCTCGCGTGATCTCATGGTACTTTAGGCCTCTGTTCTCTGCAACAGAGAACAGAACCAAAGCTGGGGGATGCTTTCACGTGTCTCTGGAGGCTGGATCGGGATGTCTGAGGCCTTTTCCAGGTCACTGCTGCTCAGATCTGAGGCCAGGAGATGCTTCCACGGCCCTCCAGTGGCCCATTTCCAGGCAGCAGCAGCGTGGAGAAGGCCTCCGGCTCCTGGATCGGGCTGCCGGAGGGCCGCGGAAGCGTCCTCTGGCCTCAGATCCGGGTGGCAATGGCCTGGAAAAGGCCTCCAATGGCACGCGGAAGTTTCCCCAGCCTCAGATCCAGGCAACAGCAGGAACCGCAGCAGAAAGGCAACAGATCTTTTCAAGGTGAGTCCAACATGGCAGGAAGGAAGGGGGAAACATGGAATATCTTAGTGGGTTGGGGAGGCCTTGGGGGCCTGTTCCATCACTAGGCCCTCTATGGCCTTCCCCACCCTGAGATACCTCATGTTCACTTAATGAGCCGTGTGTGTCTTAACGAGCAAGGGAGTGATCTCGTTCGAGGTAGGAGATTCACTTCGAGTTACGAGTGGAATGGGCAGGCTCCATTTCACTCATAACTCGAGGACTACCTGTGTATGAGGTACAATTAAGGCTAGAAAGCAGGCCTTTTTTGTAGTGCCCCCTAGTCTAGAACACATTTCCTCGAGATAAATTTATCCTTAGTCATACTAGCATTTTGTATGTCAGTCTTTGTCCCAAGCTGATTATGGGTGCTCATCTTGTGTATGAATGATTAATTCATTCATTATAGTTATATTTTCTTTTTGTTTTGTTCTGTTTCCAGATTCTCACCAGCTTGGGTGGTTTGCAATTATTGCGAGAGAAAGAAATATGTATGAAAAAATCAGATTTAGCAGTGGAATAATCTCTTCTGCCTGTCTCTTCTCTGGTACTGCAGAGAGTGTCTTGTCAACTCAAAGTGTGTAGAAGGTCTTTCAGTATGACAAGCATATAAACCTCTTCTTTTTCTTTGCAGTTCCCCACATAGCTTCTTTTCTGTGCCTGTAGCATCAACCAATTCCTAAATATGGAATACATGTTTCTTCTGTTTTAAATTTAAATTATAGCCATTTTTTTAGATGTACACTGAGAGGAAAAAAGTATTTGATCCCCTGCTTAATTTGTACATTTGCCCATTGACAAAGAAATGATCAGTGTATAATTTTAATGGTAGGTTTATTTTAACAGTGAGAGACAGAATAACAACAAACAAAATCCAGAAAAACGCATTTCAAAAAAGTTATAAATTGATTTGCATGACTTAGTACTTGGTGGCAAAACCCTTGTCGCAATCACAGAGGTCAGACGTTTCTTGTAGTTGGCCATCAGGTTTGCACACATCTCAGGAGGGATTTTGTCCCATTCCTCTTTACAGATCCTCGCCAAGTAATTAAGGTTTCGAGGCTGACGTTTGGTAGATCGAAACTTCAGCTCTCTCCACAGATTTTCCATGGGATTACGGTCTGGAGACTGGCTAGGCCAGGGCTTTTCAACCAGTGGTACGGGTACCACCTGTGGTACATTGGCACCTGGCAGGTGGTACGCGACCATCCTAGAAAAGTGGTAGTAGGGGAAGGGAATGAGCTGAAAAGGTGGCAGCACCGCACAAGCCTGAGCGAGAGACGGCTGGAGCTGCAGGGCTGTCAGGGCTCAGTGGAAGCGCCAGGATCAGCGCCAGGCTCCAGCTGGAGCTCGGCGCTAATCCTGGCGCTTCTGAGCCCCGAAGAAGCGCCGATCAGCTGGAATGTTGCAGCATCTCCAGGGTCTTGTGATTTACATTCAGATGCTTGGCAACTGATTCATATTTATGACGGTCACAGTGTCCCAGGGTCATGTGAAGTGACCAAAACCTGCTGCAACCACCCAGCAGACGGGAATAAAAACCAAACACCCACCCCACCCCCGCTGCCAATCCACAACAATGAAAACCTCGGACAGGAGGAAAAGCGTGGCCGGGCGGGCAGGCAGGCGTCTTGCTCGGCTGTGGCTTGGGGGGCACTTTTTTCAGTGCCATTGTAACTTCGAACAGTCACTAAGCGAACTGTTGTAAGTCGAGGACCACCTGTACTTTATCACTTTTTCCTTTTTTTTTTTTTTTTTTGGTCAAGTTTTTGACACCTTGCTAGGCGACTAGTGGTACTCGGATATTGCCATATCCTAAAAGTGGTACAATGGGTGAAAAGGTTGAAAAGCCCTGGGCTAGGCCACTCCAGGACCTTAATGTGCTTCTTCATGAGCCACTCCTTTGTTGTCTTGGCTGTGTGTTTTGGTCATTGCCATCCTGGAATACCCATCCATGGCCCATTTTCAATGCCCTGGCTGAGGGAAGGAGGTCCTCGCCCAAGATTTGACGCTACATGGCCCTGTCCATTGTCCCTTTGATGCAGTGAGTTGTCCTGTCCCCTTAGCAGGAAAAAATATTTATTTATTTATTTGTTTGTTTGTTTGTTTATTTATTTATTTATTTATTAAATTTATATATCGCCCTATCTCCCTTACGGGACTCAGGGCGGTAAACAGGCGATACTAAAAAGGTGTTATTATTTATTTATCAAAGACAAGATTTTAGTTTAATTTATTGTCCGGACAAGATTTTTGTGGGGTATGTTTTGGGGGTGATTTTGGATTAGTTTGATGCGGTCCGGCCGGCGTGCCTTATCTACCCGGAAGTCCCGAGCCGCTTTTTCCGCGTCCAGGCGTTGACATGCATCCAGGGGGGGTAGGTCATTCCAATACTCTCAAAACACCTCCATGTTTGACGGTGGGTATGGTGTTCTTGGGGTCACAGGCAGCATTCCTCCTCCTAATACAGCAAGTTGAGTTGATGCCAAAGAGCTCGATTTTGGTCTCATCTGACCACAACACTTTCACCCAGTTCTCCTCTGAATCATTCAGATGTTCATTGGCAAACTTCAGACGGGCCTCTTATATATGCTTTCTTGAGCAGGGGACCTTGCGGGCGCTGCAGGATTTCAGTCCTTCATGGCGTAGTATGTTACTCCCTTTAAAAGAGTGCTCCTAATCTCATCTTGTTACCTGTATAAAAGAAATTTTCTTGGTGACTATGGTCCCAACTGCCTTGAGATCATTGACAAGATTCTCCTGTGTAGTCCTTGGCTGATTCCTCACTGTTTTCATGATCATTGAAATTCCACGAGGTGAGATCTTGCATAGAGCCCCAGACTGAGGGAGAGTGACAGTTGTTTTGTGTTTTTTCCATTTGCGAATAATCGCACCAACTGTTGTCACCTTCTCACCAAGTTGCTTGGTGATAGTCTTGTAGTCCTTTCCAGTCTTTTGTAGGTCTACAATTTTGTCCCTGACATCCTTGGACAGCTCTTTGGTCTTGGCCATGGTGGAGTTTGGAATCTGATTGATTGCTTGCTTCTGTGGACAGGTGTCTTTTATACAGGTAACAAGCTGAGATTAGGAGCACTTCCTTTAAGAGAGTGCTCCTAATCTCAGCTTACCTGTATAAAAGAAACCTGGGAGACAGAAATCTTGCTGATTGATAGGGGATCAAATACTTATTTCACTCATTAAAATGCAAATCAATTTATAACTTTTTTGAAATGCATTTTCCTGGATTTTTTGTTGTTGTTATTCTGTCTCTCACTGTTAAAATAAACCTACCATTAAAATTATAGACTGATCATTTCTTTGTCAGTGAGCAAACATACAAAATCAGCAGGGGATCAAATACTTTTTTCTCTCATTGTATATTCTTTCCAAACCCCGTTTTGGGAGATCATGCTACTTGAGATAGTTAGTCTACAACCAGAATGTCATTTCTAATGGCAGGTATTTCCAAGTTGCCCGCTGTTACCGAGATGAAGGTTCAAAGCCAGACAGACAGCCTGAATTCACTCAGGTAAATTTATGTTTGTTTGGAATAAGATTTAAAAGCATTAAAAATGGGCATTGTTTTTATCTGTAACTATAAGGATTACGATCTGTTTAAAAGTTGAGGGTTTAATGGCTTTGGAAGAGGAAAATCTGAGTATGTAAGATAACAATGCAAAGTGATTGGGAATTGAATACGTCATCTCACTGTTATTACTTCCAACGCTGACCAAAATACGGTTCTATGATTCAGCTTTATCATTCAGTATACAGAGCAAATAATACTGAGTAGTGATAGAAAATGGAGAAGTATCATTTGTTCCACTGTTGAGAGATAATTTCTAATCTGGCATTACAGTTAACACATTACTTCATTTCTTGGTCTAGTACTGCAAATGGAATGCCAAATTCATGAAAATGACCTGTGCAGTGTGCTTGTTTACTCGATTTATATGCTGCCTTTGTGACCTATATCCCTAGGTACAATGAAATCTGACTTTATGAGGTGTGCTGTGTGTATTAGTAAATTACTAAGAATCAAAAAATTAAAAAATAAAGGACATCAAATCTCCACCAAAAGCACTCAAAATATAATTAAAAATATATGGATTTTAGTAATTATTTTATAAATGGGGTTGATGGGAGGATATGGCAAAGAGTTGCTCAAAGATACTTTGTGTGTTTTAAAACTAATCTACATTTGCAAAATTGCCAGGACTAGTTTGTGTACAATAGAGTTCACTTCATCTAATAACATCATCTGCAATATATCTTCTGTAATAAATATGCTATAGCATCTAAGGTAACATGGCTTTTTTCCTACAAAAGATTAACATAGATAATTCCTAGAAAATTGTATAGAAAGGACAAAGAAAAGAGAATGAATGGGCAAAGGAATTAGACTAAAAAAACCCATGAAAATAACATACTGTCAGAATCCAAATATACTCCATATCTAGTTATCAACCATGAAAACCCGCATTTCTGTCTGCTCTGGATTCTGTCATACGATGAAGGGAAGGGGGTGAACAAAGGGGCTTTATGGCCCTCACTTCCTTCAGCCTACTTCAAAGGGACTGGAGGTGGATATCACCAAATGGACTAACAATAACAATGGGGGTCATTAGCTTTCATATAATCCTTTTTGAAGTTCCTCCCGGCAATGAGGAAAAGGGGGTGAGAATGTAATGCCTAGAATTGTCGCTGGGAAAAGGGGGTTATGGGGGTGTGACTAATGGGGGATCCCTTAAAACCTTGAAGTGGAGAGCTTGAACCCAAGTCCTGTCTAGAACGCCTACATCCAGCTTTCTCTTAATAAAGATGCCTATTGGAAGAAATATTCCAGGAGTTCTGTCTTCTTAAGATGCAAAGTGGGGTGGGTCCTTACACATACAGCTCCAAAATCTGAGGATGTACAAGTATTTCATTGAAATGGGTGTTGTAAACCTGTACTCTGAAGGAAGGACTGTTCTCTAGAATTGTAACCTTTTCAGTTAAATGCATTTTCAAAGAAATATATCTTTTGCAAAAATTTTAAATAGAATAATGGTAATATTTACTATGCCTTAATTTAAAAAAAATCTCTTGTTTATTTTCCTCCCTAAAGATAGATATTGAAATGTCATTTGTGGACCAAGCTGGAATTCTGGCTTTAACCGAGGGCATGCTGCAGTATTCCTGGCCTGAGGAAAAGGGGCTTATCAAAATACCCTTCCCTTCAATCTCCTATGATGAAGCGCTATCCACTTATGGGACTGATAAACCTGACACTCGTTTTGGAATGAAGGCATGTTCATTTGCCAAAATTATCCATTTGCTTGACTTCCACACCCCCGGTGCTATAATTAAGGTCCCTTAACTGTAGTGGGATTTGTTGATATTTTTGATAATTTTGTTTTGTCAAGTGTGGGTGCTGCCAGCAGTATATTGAGTGAGTCAAATTCTATGTAATTTGCATATTGAATTTATGCTAATCTGTTGGGTTCATATTTCTTAGTCCTTTGATGGCCCAGTTCTAAATTCTGCCTCTTACAAAATACACAAGGACCTTGGGGCTTTCACTGGCTTTATTGCTAGATTGAAGAAAGGCTGAGTTGAATTCTTGCCTTTTGCAGGAATTATCCACAAAGTTGCTGAAATTTGCCTAACTACAGTAACCCCAAAAGGATTTATAGGTAGTTCACAACCACAAAGAAGAGAAACCAGTTTGCTCAAAGGGTACATCTGTACATTGTCTGACTGCAATTCTGATTTAAGATTGGCACCCACTGAGTTACTAGTTATCCATGGAAACCAGCTCACGGATTTAAACAGATGAGATGTTTGTATGGGATTGGCATGGAAAGCTGAATGGGAAATGCTTCATATAATAATAATAATAATAATAATAATAATAATAATAATAATAATAATAATAATAATAATAATAAAGATGTCATCTATATAAAAATTCAGTTTTCACCAGGCATACTGAATTATACAATATGAAAAGGTTATACTGCATAATTCAATATGGTGAATTATAGAGGGAAACAAAGAATAGCAACCACCAACTTTTAATACTGTCTCAATATCACCTGTTGGCTTTTCCTAGCAATCTTATGTAGATCTGTGTAGAATTGTGTGCTGAGGCAGAGCTAAGTGTGGTGACACATTTTATTACAGGAAATCACATATTCCATTCTAATTGTGAGACTACTGGGATTAGATGATCCAGCTTCATAATGCTGAATTACTTTTTTATTTCTCCCTTGATCTCAAGGATGCAAAGAAAGTTTTTTAAGTTAAGGATAATTTATTATGTAAATTGAATTTTACTTCTGCAAGCCAAAAAGATTCACATCAAACCTCAGTTTCAACTCAATCAAAAAACTATTTCCAGATGTTATGCTTTTAAGAATAAGGTGAGGTGAATGATCAGATATAGTCATGTAAGGGCTGGCCAAATCCCATGATTATCTCATTTCCTTGAATTTGTTGTTCAAATAACAGGAACTCTGTTCCAGCAAATCTACTCTGGAATATACATTAAAATGACTAATAAATAATGCTTATATTTTATCAAATTATAATGCATTTTGGCTTTTAATTTGTGTGAATGAGCCCAGAAAATATGGAGATCTCTGCTGTGTTTTAAAGCAGTAATTTTGATAGTTCTTATTGCACTACACACTTGCCACATTTGATAGTAGTGGTATCTCGGTACTCGTTAATTGGTTTTGGGAGGCACGATGAATACCAAAAATGAATAGTACTAAACTTCCCATAAGGAATAATGTAATGAGTCAAAAGGCAGCCAACACCGAAGCATTCTAGCTCATATGTTGAGTACCAAAAAATGATGAATACCAGGACAAAATTTTCACATCAAAATGCACTGAGTACCAAATTTGATGAGTTTCAAAACAGTTGAGTACCAAAATATTGAGTTATAAAAACTTGTATCAATTACAAATGTTTTCTTTAAGATACCACAAATGTTTCTTGCACTGCAGACTGTGATTTTGTTAAATTAAGAGAGGGGGGAAGTCCACCTTTCCTGAAATTCAAGCACTGTTTTATTGGCTATCATAAATTAACACAGCCAGGAAATGAGAATTCAGTCCAACGCTTCCATTCCCATTCACAAAGGGTTGTAGTGGCAGCTATCCCACTGTCTTGAGTAAAATTCAACAGCTGATGAGAAGAGTATAGGATGTAAAGCTAAGCCCTTTTTCAGTTGCGTTTGAAACAGCTTTCCCTTCCCCTGTTTCTTTTCCAGTCATATTCCTATTGTCACAATTACAATATTTATATCTTTTCTTCCAATGTCAGATCATTGATGTAAGTCACATTCTCAGGAACATAGATGTTGGCTTTTTGCAGAACTCTCTCAGTGAGCCCTACGCTACAGTGAAAGCCATTTGCATTCCTGAGGGAAGGGTGAGTGAGGCTGTTTGTGATAAGGGGAAATGTCCTTTGTCTTGGATGCTGTCATTTATCAAGTTATTTGTATGAAGAATCCTACAAATATATTATCTCTCTCTTTGACTTGCATACAAGTAGATGATTGAAAAAGCAAGCTTTTATCTTTTCAGGAGAAATCAAACTGGTTTCAATAAGACCTGTTTCTTAAAAACAAGAATACATTAAACTAATGTATTGCTTTATATCCTGAAGGTAAAATAATACTGAATAAAACATGCTTATGGAGATTTGGCAAACTCAGTCTAGTTAGTGAATGGGAAGAATGGTGCTATGTGAGATGTATGTCCTTATAGAAAGAAGTAAAAAGGTAAAGTTTCCTTGTCAGCTGTGTCCAACTGTAGGGTATTGGGTTTTTGGCTGAGGTAACCAGCGTTGTCCAAAGACAATTTCCATGGTCATGTAGCCAGCATGGCTATACACCAAAGATGCACGGAACGCTGTTACAGTCTCACTATTAATCTACTTGCGTTTGCATGCTTTCAAACTGCTAGGTGGGCAGGAGCTGGGGCAAGTAATGGGAACTAACCCTGTTGCATGGAAGTTCAAGTCTTGAACCCCGGCTGTCAGTTCTCCAGCTGACAAGCTCAGCATCTTTAACCACTGAGCCATTGCACCTCAGGAATAGAAAGAAGTACTGAAAGAAAAAAATATTTAATTTTGCTTTCTATCTATGGGTTGAAATGAGGTAGTGGTGCAAAATATAGAAGCCAGCCCAGATTTCTAGTACAAAAAAAGGATGTGGGAAGGTCAGGAAAGGCTGCATCTTAATTTTTTCAATGCAGTTTTTCTTTCCCACTTCTTCCACACAACCCCATTCCTGAAGTACAAACTAGAAATCATTTGTTGTTGTTAGTTGCTAAGTCGTGTCCAACCCATCGCGACCCCATGGACAACGTTCCTCCAGGCCTTCCTGTCCTCTACCATCTTCCGGAGTCCATTTAAGCTCATGCCTACTGCTTCAGTTGTATATAGTTCACTGTTGCTCTACTAGTTCACACATTTATTTGCAGCAGAATGCCAAATGTGGAGGAGTTGCAAGCAAATAGATACTTGTGAATGGATGCTTTTGCCAGCTGATATTACAGTTAGGAAACAGAAAAACTGTGTTTTTCCTTACGGTGATGTTTAATGTTAATCCTGTATTTGTAATTATAGAGGCACTAAAATAGTGATTAAAAGTTTACATGATTACAGAGCATCAAAATTGATTCCTTTTATCTCATGATGATAGTTAGCAAGAATCGAATCTGAACATCACTGTTTTATCTATGTTTATTAATAGAATCTTAGTATCAGTTTAGAGATTATTTTTAATTGCATCATTGGAAATGATAGAAAAAAAGAAATCAAACTTTATTTTGTTTTAAGTTTATTTCCCTTGGATTGATATAAATTTTTGGAGGGAGTTCTGTATATATCATTGTTCTGATTAACTCATTTTTGTTGTATATGATTTCTTTCTAGAACTGAAAATATAATCTCAAAGCATTTTTTAATTTAAGCTTAATTCTGAAACAAAAGGTGTAATGTAAAAATAATGGGCAAATATATAGCAGTATCAGTTAAAATATAACAAACCTAATCCATTTATTGGTGTTTATATATCTTTTTCTCTAGAAATATCTACAGTTTAAAGATTTGGAGTCCTTAAATGAATTGTCAAAATCCCAGTTTAACCAGGTATGGCAAAAATAGCTACAACCAAGAAATATTTTCTTGCAGGAGTTTATGTTGGGCTATGTAAAATTTAAACCTACATATTACATATCAGTTAAGGATGATGGGACAGGGAGAATTTCTAGTTTTTTTGTTTTTTGTTTTGTAAATATTTTATTGGTTTTTATCAATAACAATCTCTAGTGCCTAGTGTACAGCGTGTTGTCTTGGTTTATATATTTGAAAAAAAAAGGGGGGGGGAAATAAAGAAAAAATAAAAAGGTAATAATAATTAACAGTCAATAAGGATTAAATTTGATAATTCCATAATTAGTATATTAATTAATAATATATTTCCTTGATCTTCCCTTCTTCCATTTGTATTCTCCCTCTTCAACCTTAACCAAAATATAATTCTTAATATTTTCAATATATAAATGATTAAATATAGCCATTTTTTCATATTTATACAAATAGTGATAACATCTATGTATAACACCTTTTTATCATCTTATATTATTCTTATAACTATCATCTCAGTTCACCATGCATCCTATTTTTGTGATTTTTTTTTAAAGCTTAATATCCCCTTTTATTCAATCCATTCTTATCGGTCATGATTTTCTCAATGTTAATCATCTAAATATCCAAATTTTTCCATTTAGGTACACCATCCCAATATTTTTATATTTCATTATTATAAAAATACTGTGCTTTTTGTCTATCTTATAACATCTGAGTATAACATTCTTTCTGATCAGCTTATATTTCACTTATATTTATAAAAGTTACATCATCCCAATATTTTTACATTTCATATATTGTAAAACATACTATATTTCTTAAATCTCTTATCCCTCGTTATAGGGCTCCTTTATGTTCAAAGTTCTCTGTTCTTTTAACCATATTCAAACAAGTGTTTACTCATATAATACTCCATCTGTAAGGGCGAGTCAAATCTCTTGACTCTGTCTCTAGCTTTCTTCTCTTGTTGAATAGCTTTCCAAGTTAATATATTCCGCTTATCCTGCAGTTTCTGTGTTTTTGCAAGTATTGTTGGGAATACAGAAGATAGAATAGGTAGGATATATACTTTCTGTCTCCCAAACTCTAATAATTCTCCTGGGAATTCTATAGTTCACTCCATTTTTAATGTTATATCAAAGTCTTGTAGATTTTTTCCTGCTTGTATTGGATTACAATACTTTTCATTTGTAGCTTCATCGATATGATCATGTTCTTCCAATTTGTGTTCTGTTATCTGATTTGTTTGTTCATTTGCCGTCATTTTTTTGTTGTTTTTTTATTGTAGATTTAGATTGGAGATGTGCTTATTTATGTTGTCAAAGTTCTGGATTTTCTTGTTGTTTACATCTATTGTCTTTGTATCTGTCATAACATTGCGTACATTTCCTCTTGGAAAGTATTTGTCTTGCCTTGAAATATTACTTCTGAAAGTCTTTGATGTTCCAGGCTAAGTCCTTCAGGAATGAATATTGAGTGTGGTGTCCTGTCATTTGTTGATAAGTGTATGGTATCCATGTTGTCTCCCCCCTTCAAAAAGTCTTTCATCAATATTTTAATTCAGGTGTTAATTATCAATCAGTCAAAATTGCAATTCAGTATGTTAAGCCACCTTTGAGTCCTTCCTATAGATTCTCCTCTAAAAGAGTAGCCAAGAGCCAAAGTTTTTGTTTTTCTCTAAACAATTCTTAGATTTAGTCAACAGTTCAGATATTTTTCTTTCAGGCACTTTTTAATCTTATGGCTGGGCCAGCTCTTACTTTGTTCCCAGCTGTCCTCAAGGTCATTTAAAATTTAAAGGAACAGATTATTCTTTGTTTCATAGGCTTCCTGCCAGTTTCTGAGTCATTATTGTTAGTGTTCTGTGCTCTGATTCTCCACTAGGGGTTAGTGGTTATTCATTTTCCAGTTTTTTCAGATAAAAAATATTGTTATATATATATATATATATTATAATTTCATTAAAACCCTTTTAGGTGTAGTCTCAGCAGGTTTTTTTTTAGTTTCTAGATTTGTCCAGACTGTAGTATTTTAAATTTAATTTCAGTCTATTTCTTTCTCCTTTAGTATTAATTCACCGCTTCCGTCTATAAGGGAATGGAGATATAGTCCCCTCCCTTCACTTTCGGAGGTTCTCTTTCTTTGGGGGTCTTTCCCAAGGATTCAGTTAGTAAATAGAAGAGAGAAGATTGATACTCTCACCAGTTCCAAGCACACTGTTGACCAATGTTCTTGTTTGTGCTCTTGGACTTTGGCTGCAGGTAGCTTGGGCTGGATGCTGATGCAACGGCAGCCTTTCTCCTGTTGGGTCAGAGGGCTTCCCCTGGATCAAACGAAACGACCACTGTTGTTTTGTGATCAATGGAGCGCCCCTCCTTCATGTCCCCTCTTCGGGGCAACTTCAGACCCATTTAGGGTCCCCCTGGCAGGACGAATTTGGCCGCAGGGAGCGGAGCTTTGCTATCCCGCGGCCGCACGCTACAACGCAAAACCAGAAGTCTGACAATTTCTAGTTCTTTTAAATTAGTGTAATTTGAATTAAAATAAAAAGAGAAAGCTGGCGACTATATGAAGATTTTCATCAAGATAGACTTTTGATTGGATCCAATAAGTTTGTTTTATATTCCCTCTTACATTGTACAAACCAACTTTATTTATATTAAACCAAATGAAAGCTTAAATCCTTCTGAAAGTGTATTTCTTAGCAACAAAAGTAAACTGCTTAAAGTGCATACAGGAATCACTCTGCCAGAGCCACTATGAATATTTGCATGGGTGGGAGGGAATGCTGTATATGATACATATCTCTTTGTTAACTATTAAAAATAAAGGAGGGAGGCAACTGAAATCTATAGCACAGGGGAGGAATTCTTAGGGTTTCAAAATCAGCCAAGATTCTTTGCTGGTCTTCTCTTCTGCAGCATTACAGTACTTGGAGAAATCTTAGAATGCTTGACCTCATGCTTATATCACTGCTTTTTCTCACATAAGGATGGAAAGTGGCCTTGTACTCAGACTATTGGTATTAGTATTTCAACATTAACTGATAGCAGCTTTCTAGATTCAAGTTGAGTTTTTCCACCTCTTCCTGGAAATACTGGTCTTTTTGTGTGGAAAAGTAGGTATCTAACACTAGACAACCTATTGTCAGTGGATATAATGGTGTGTTTTTTCTCTCCCAGAAAGTTCTTGGTATAAACTGTTTGGTTCAATTAGTTTTATTGGTTAACTATTGTTTCATGGGATCTGAAAATTGTTGCCATATATTGAAGAAGAGCAGTTACAGACCTTTGGTTTCATTTGCGTTTTTTTCAAGAAGTGCTGAGCTGTTTATCCACTTTTTTATGCTGTATAGTTTATATCGTATTTGATTTTGAAACCTGATGGCAACATAAAGTCCTCACTTGGAAAATTCCTTAATGAAGAGAAAAAAACAGAGCTTATACGAACAGTTAAGGCCAATACGGAGGATGTTGTGTTGCTTGCTGCTGGCCAACAAAAAAAGGTGGTAAGTAGAATATTGATGCCCTTACGTCTTTGTTTGGGCACCAGCAAAAATAAATTTAAATTTATTTAAATTTAAATTAAATCTGGTTTACCTTGACCAGCAAGAAATCACCTGCAACTCTACTTGGTGCTTGCATTGATAAGCTGTTCCTTCTTTTAAATTGAACATTAATTCATCCTTGAATAAATTACCTTCTTTTATCACTGCGTTTTCAATTGGTATTTTAAAAAAAAAAACATTAAGAAAAAACTGGTCCTGACAATTACAAGTTGATAATACAGGTAATCCCCGAGTTACGAGTGTTCACTTAATGCTCATTCAAAGTTACGTGATGAGCACCCCCTAGTGCTTATGAGCAAGTCCCAAAGTTACAAATATTGCAGCACCACGGCAGTCGTTCACCCTTACGAGCGACCGCAGTGGCTCTGCAACATTCACCCTGGTTATTCCCTCCCTCCCCACCCCAGTCCGGGTCTCCCTAGGCACCAGGCCTTCAATATTCAACCTGTGAAGATTGAGATCCTTCGCTTTCTTGGCTGCTCCAGGCCTTCGGTGCATTTGCAGAGAATGGAGGCCTAAAGTAACACAAGATCACACAAGATCAGTGGGGCAAGATCTCACGCTACTGATCTCATGTAATCTCATGGTACTTTAGGCCTCTATTCTCTGCAACAGAGAACAGAACTGAAGCTGGGAGACGCTTTCACGTGTCTCCGGAGGCTGGATCAGGACGTCTGAGGCCTTTTCCAGGCAGCTGCCACCCGGATTTGAGGCTGGGGAACACTTCCGCGACCCCTCCACGGCCCGATCTGGGCTCCAGAGGCGTTTTCAGGCTGCTGCCACCCAGATTTGAGGCCAGGGAGTGCTTTCGCGCACTCCCCGTGGCCCAATCCGGGCTCCGGAGTCCTTTTCCAGGCCGCTGCTGGATTTGAGGCCAGGGAACGCTTCTGTGCACCCCAATCCAGGCCACTGCCGCCCGGATTTGAGGCCAGGGAATACTTCCATGACCCGCCCACAGCCCAATCTGGGCTCCGGAGGCCTTTTCCAGGTCGCTGCCGCCTGGATTTGAGGCTGGTGAATGCTTCTGTAGCCACCTTGCAGCCCCGCAGCAGCGGCCTGGAGAAGGCTGCCGGAGCTCGGATCGGGCCCCAGGGGGGTTTCAGAAGCATTTCCAGGCGGCAATGGCCTGGAAAAGGACTCCGGAGCCCAAATCGGGCCACAGGGGATGTACGGAAACGTTCCCTGGCTTTAAATCCAGGCGGCAGCAGGAACCGTAGCAGAGGAGACTGATCTTTTCCAGGTGAGTCTGGCGCGGCAGGAAGGGAGGGGGAAGCATGCAGTATCTTAGTGCAGGGCTTTTCAACCTTTTCACCCATTGTACCACTTTTAGGATATGGCAACATCCGAGTACCACCAGACACCTAGAAAGGTGTCAAAAACTTGATGACCAAAAAAAAAAAAGGAAAAAAGTGATAAAGTGATAAAGTACAGGTAGTCCTTGACTTACAACAGTTCGCATAGTGACTGTTCGAAGTTACAATGGCACTGAAAAAGTGCCCCCCAAGCCACAGCCGAGCAAGACACCTGCCTGCCCACCCGGTGGCACTCTTCCTCCTGTCCGAGATTTCCATTGTTGTGAGCATTTCTGTTGAGGATTGGCAGCGGGGGTGGGGTGGGTGTTTGGTTTTTATTCCCCCCGTCTGCTGGGTGGTTGCAACAGGTTTTGGTCACTTCACATGACCCTGGGACACTGTGACCGTCATAAATATGAATCAGTTGCCAAGCATCTGAATGTAAATCACAAGACTCTGGAGATGCTGCAACATTCCAGCTGATCGGCGCTTTTTCTGGGCTCAGCAAAAGTGCCAGGATCAGTGCTGCTTTCCAGCTGATTGGTGCTTCTTCAGGGCTCAGCAGAAGCACCAGGATCAGTGCCGAGCTCCAGCTGGAGCCTGGCGCTGATCCTGGCACTTCCACTGAGCCCTGACAGCCCCGAAGAAGCGCCAATTAGCTGGAAAGCAGCACTGATCCCAGCGCTTCCGCTGAGCCCTGACAGCCCTGCAGCTCTAGCCATCTCTCGCTCAGGCTTGTGCGGTGCTGCCACTGGTTCAGCTTATTCCCCTCCCTCACTACCACTTTTCTAGGATGGTCGCGTACCACCTGCCAGGTGCCAATGTACCTGTCTTAGTGGGTTGGGGAGGCCTTCGGGACCTGTTCCAGTACTAGGCCCTCCCCATCCTGAGATAGCTCATGTTCGTTTAACAAGCCGTGACCATTTTAACGAGCAAGGGAGTGATCTCGTACCTCGAACGAGGTTCACTCTACGAATTTTCGAGTTACGAGTGGAATGGGCAGGCTCCATTACACTTGTAACTCGAGGACTACCTGTAATACACTGCTTGAAGTTAGAGGTGCAAGTGTTGGGTCTTTCTTGGAGGCCTCGGCACCTTGTCCACCTTTTTTCCCCTTTTGTTCTCTCATTTGTTCTCAGTGCTCTGCATTAGGAAAACTACGCCTGAAGAGTGCTGAACTTCTGGAAGCAAAAGGTCTGTTACTTCGTGACCCTTCTGCCTTTCACTTCCTCTGGGTGGTAGAATTCCCGCTTTTCCTCCCCAAAGAAGAAAATCCTGAAGAATTAGAAGCTGCTCATCATCCTTTCACTGCTCCCCATCCCTTGGATGAGCATCTCCTCTACTCAGATCCCAGACAGGTGCTTTTATGTTTTTTAATATACACACCAGGACACTGCAGACAAAAAATTGGACAAGATGAGAAAAGCAATTAATTAATTGTAATTAGCAATTTAATCTTAGGAAAAGAAATCTACCTTATCTGAAGAAGATGTACTACAAAATCAGAGCCAGAGAAAAAAAGGATTATACATATTATGGTTTTCTTGGCCTCTGATTATCTTGTTAATTGTATTTCTGTCAACTTCAATTGTGTAGTTTCCATTAGTTCCAAAAGCATTATTGGGTGGGATTTGTTGTTTCACAAGGATTTTAGCAGATATATATATAACAATACAAATTACATTGTTTCCTTCTTTTTACTCGCTAGATTAGAGGTCAGCATTATGATCTGGTATTGAATGGTAATGAGATTGGAGGTGGCTCTATTCGAATCCATAATGCAAAGCAGCAGCGTTTCATACTTGAGACAGTTTTGAAGGTAATTATTTGTATTGAAATAGTCTTGTGTGTTTAATTTGAAATCAGCAAATTTCATAATACATAGACTTAGCAATAGCACTTACTTACATACTGCCACATAATGCTTTTGTAGCACTCTCTGGGTGGTTTACAAATGTCAGCATATTGCTCTCAACAATCTGGGTCCTCATTTTACTGACCTCAGAAGTATGGAAAGCTGAGTCAACCTTGAGCTGGTTGGCATCGAACTCCAGGCTGTGGGCAGAGTTTGCCTGCAATATGCATTCTAACGATGTGCCATCAGGGCTCCCTAACCATAGTTTCAAACATAGTTTCAACTGGGAAACTGTGAGCATCCTAGATTAACTCAAGTCCAAAAACACTAGAGAATTCCTGAAATCAGCCATCATCAGGCACATAGAGATAAACATTATCTACATGTCATTCAAAGGACCATCAAAAAGCCAAAAAGGAAACAAAAAGAGCAAAACACTCAACAATACCCAGATGAGCAGAGATAAACACCAAGATTAACACAAGACCAATGTTCAAGAAGCAAACAATATCCAAGTTAGTTTTCCATTGGATTTAATGCCTATCGATTGTGATAGCTATTTTATTCTTGTATTAGAAGAAATATGCAGTGTTTGTCAGTGCAATTTTATTTTGCATTACCTTTTACTATTGTTAGAGATTTTAATATTCTTTTAAAAAAGAATGAATATACAGGAAAGCTACATTTGCACTCTGCCTCTGCCTGTGGATTTCCCTAAGTAACTGTTCGGTCACTCTGTGAATAAAAAGCCTGTTTGATCTACTTCTTACATTCGTAGGAGGACACTGAACTGCTTTTTCACCTCCTTGAAGCACTGGAGTGTGGTGCACCCCCACATGGAGGAATTGCACTAGGTCAGTATCTTTTTTAAAATACAAGAAATTAGACTACCTTACTTTTATGGTCCCTTCAAGCTCTGTGATTCTGTGAATAAATAGTAAGTACACTGACATCAGTGTGAGATAGAAAGATCACAAAAGTCAATTCATTTTTTCCTGAATGAAATTATTCCTATTTAGAAACCCACACATTTTTCTAACTAAAAAATCTGTTTCAGGGTTGTTGTTTTTCTGTTGTAGTCTGAAGTGTTCTGAGCAATCTGTGCTCTCACAATAAAACACTTTCTATTTTTTTCTCCAAACTGCATTTTACAAAAACTGGTACCTTGATGAAAGAGCAAAGATAATTCATGCAAACATTTCCCAATATAAAATTTTTTTTTTAAGGCATTGTTATAGCTAAGCCAGAAAAAAATCTGCTTTGTAAATCCTTTGGCTCATTAAACAAAACAAGTATATAATACTATATACAGGTTCTTCATTTATCAATCATGTTTGTCAAACCTTTATTCTTTATTCTGACTTATTTTTATCTCAGTGGAGCTAGAAACAGAACAATAATGGTTTGTAAATTAGTTATTTTTGAAAGAGAAATGGAAGCTTTTCTATTTGGGTCCCCCGTCATCAAAAAGGCAACATACTCAGCAAAAACATTATATAGCTTTATTGATTCAGCACTTGAATACTTATCCCTCTAATATATTTCTCAATTGCAGTACAACCCTTAAAGGCACTTTGCTAATCAGCATGGTTTTCCCAACTGACATAAGCAGAGAGGTTATTTAAATTAATGAAAGATACGTTATAATTCTTTCATTCCAGAAAAATACAATATACAATACATTTTATTAATGGAGGTATACTGATATACTTTTTACAGCTTCATTGACAACTGTAGGATCCTTTCTCCAAAATCTGTTTAACTTTATAGCACTATTAATATCTGGTGCATTTCTTTTTCAGGGCTTGACAGACTGATTTGCCTTCTAGTTGGAGGTTCGAGTATTCGAGATGTCATTGCTTTCCCTAAATCTTTCAAGGGAAGAGATTTGATGAGCAATGCTCCAGATTATGTTGACCCGCAAGAACTTGAGCCATATCATGTGCAGGTTACATGGCCTTTGACAGAAGCCAAAGCAAGGACTAACTGAAAAGTACCTATTCTTGGGAAATCTTAGCAAAGACAGTAAATTTGTCACTAATTGACAGATTATCCATACTATTTGTGGGAAACGTGAACTGCTGAAAGAATCAAGGGCATCCTTCGTTATACCAGAGAAAGTGTTGCCTTTGTTCTAATCTTATGTTCAAAAGACAGCATGTCCTATTATTATTGTTATGTAGTGATATAGTCAGATGCAGTCTTGACATTTTGTTGTGTTGCCTTTATGTATGGATGATCTTCAAAGTATATGTAGATGTTGCAGGGATCATTACTAGATAACCAGTGCGATTTGGCCATACTGGGAGATATTGAAACTACTCTAGATTTTTGATGTGAAAATCTGTTTTGTTTTAAAAACAGTAGTTATTTGAAACCTAACTGGGGGAGTTATTCTTCAGGGTTTTAAGTACAAATACAGTATAGCCAGTTATGGAAGCAGTTTATTAAACCTGATCAGATATCAAAAATGGCTAATTTCTCTAATACAAGACAGTATAAAAAAAATAATGGTAGAAAAAAATAGAATCATTTCAATTTATTTTTTATTTTTAATATTTTTTTATTTTTTAAACCAACAAAACAAAACATAACACACATACACACACAGTATATACTCCTCCCTTTTTTAAACAGCGATTTCGTAACAGTAATCTTCTATTATTTACATTTTCCCCCCTTATTCTTCTTTAGAATATTTGTCCTTGTTGCCCCATTGTTTCTTATTTGCATTTTTCTTTCTTCATACATTATTATACACACATTTTCCACTTTTGACCTTTCCACATTTATTCTCTATTATTTCTAGTCTCCAACCAGTCATACCACTTGTAGATAGTATTCTGTGTCTTCCTTTTCTTTTATCTCTTTTGTTAATTTGTCCATCTCAGCAGTCCAGGATTTTTCTTATCACTTCTTCCTCTGATGGTATATTCTCATTTTTCCAGAACTGTGCGTATACTATTCTTGCTGCCGTTGTTATATGTAGAATTAAGTACCGTTATTTCTTTACTATATTTTCTGTTTAAAATACCCAGCAAAAAGATCTCTGGTTTCCAGTCTACGGGTTGGTCTATTATTTCTTCAATCCATCTTATTTTAGTCCAGTATTTTTTCGCAACTGGGCATGTCCACCATAAATGATAATATGTTCCATGTACTTTTTTACATTTCCAACATGTCGGCGAATTGTTCTGGAACATCTTGGCAAGCTTTGCTGGTGGAAGATGCCATCTGTAAAACATCTTCAACTGGTTTTCCTTGAATGCGCGACTGTATCAGTTAAAATACAAATAAAGGGTATAAAAAAGGGTAAAGAGGTTAAGATATAATATAGGCTTTAAAAAACGGGTAGATTAGTAACACAGAAACTGTTGGAGCAGAAGGTAAAATATAGAGTTAAGGTATTTGTATAAATTGCTAATTAATTTTATTTCTGTTCCATGTATAATTTTATCCAATTCTTGCAGCTCTTTTTGTATTTCATATATTTTTTTGTCCTCAAAAAAATATATGAAATTGTATAAATGTCCACCAATCAATCTCTTGTGTAAATGTCCACCAATCTTGTGTAAATGTCCACCAATCAATCTCTCTGCCTATCTCTTGTTCCAATTCTTGTTTTGTTTTCAAATTTCCCTGTTCATTTACTAATTCCTTGTATCTAATTATCTTATTTATATCCAGTAGGTTTGGGTGTTTCAGAGCTTCTGTTGGGGATAACCACATTGGAATTCTTATATAATGTTTGTTTTATTTTTTCCCCAAGTCTGTAGCAATGCATTCCTAACTATGTGTCTTTGAAAGTATCTGTGTATTTTATATTTTTCGTCCGATAGGAAAGCATGCCACCCTGCTTGCAAGTCATGTCCTATTGTTAAAACTCTAGTATTTTTCAAATCCATCCAATCTTTTAGCCAAGTTAAACTCGATGCTTGGTAGTATATTTCCCACTCTGTTAACGCCAATCCCCCTTTATCTTTCATATCTTGCAAGAGTTTTAATTTAATCCTGGGTTTTTTCCTTTGCCATATAAATTTGGTGACCAATTTATTTAATTCTTGAAAGAATGTTTTCCCTAATTTTATTGGAATAACTTGGAACAGAAATATTTTTGGCAATATATTCATTTTGACTGTAGCGGTCCTCCCTAAAAATGAAATGTGCAGATTTTCCCAATTTTTTAAATCTTTTTTTACCTGGTGTAATATTTTATCATAATTGTCCTCCTTAATTGAGGAACATTTCGCTGTAAGCCAGATCCCTAAATATTTTATTTTCTTGGTTATGCTTATCTTTGTTTTATCTTCCAGTTCACTTTCTTGTGCCTTTGTAAGATTTTTGGTTATTAATTTGGATTTATTCTCATTAATCTTAAGTCCGGCTACCTCACCAAATTCTTCTATTTTTTTAATCAATTTAAAGCCGGTTTCTAATGGATCTTCGAAAAGAATCATTTCAATTTATATAATTTGGCTTTTGATTTTTTTACCTAAATAAAACTCCCAATCAGATTGTTAGGTTTGTTTGCTATATATTTTTCAAAAATTCACATTTGAACAGCTATTACTTACATAGTTGTTGAAGGTCTGCAATAAACATTTGTGCTTTCCACTGTTGTGTATTACTCCATCTCTTCCTAGTTGCCAAGTTACCAAACAAAACAACAAACTATTGCTTTTCTGTTCCCACAAGGAACACTCATCTTTGCCTGACTGTACAAAAGAAAAGTTGTAGGTACAACTTAATTATCCAATAAAGTTTAATAAGGTACCAATTAAACTGGACTTTTTTTTCAAGTTGTGCTTCCTGAAAAACCTTTGGCAATTATAGACCCCTTCAAACTGAGCAAATATATATGTATTTAATCACGTTTCCTACATACTTCATGGGGCTAAAAAGTGTTTTGCTGCTCAATTTCATTTGACTGGGTGTCCAATGCATTTTGCTGCAGTGTCCAGCAAGTTAGCCAACATTCATGGATCTCAATTGTTTTTCCACTGTGGCAATGTTCTGGTGAAAACTTTCAAGATGTTTGTAATTGGCAGCACTTCAGATTTTGGGGAAATAAGCTCAAGTGTGAATGCAGAAAATAAATCTTCAGTGACACTTCATGGTTTTGGGTGCGGAGGATATAAAGTTAGCCTTTTAAAAAAATTTAATTAACCTTTTTCTATTTTACTTTTCTGCTGGAAACCAATATTTTTACTGTTTTTATTGAAGATATTTTTATTTTTTGTCCTACTGGGCATAAAATGTCAGGGAAACCTACAAATATTAGACAATGAAGACCTGACAGCCTAAATTGCTAATTCATTGTGTTTAGTGCTTGTGTGCCTATCCTTGGTGCAGTGGCGCGCAAACTAGCTTACACCAGATGACTAGCAGTACTCTAGTCTCGGGCCTTGCCTTGTCACAATGCCTCACATGTAGCCAGGTCCACATAAGCACAGCTAGGTTTTTCCCACCAAAGTGGTACCCAATATTGCACTTTCAAACTGCTGCATGGACAGGAGGAAGAAGAGGCAGCACTCACATTATCCTGACTTCACCCAAGCCTGCTAAGTCAATATATACCCAAAAACTAGCCTCTTGCCTTAACAAAAAGTCTCCTACATTTGATGATACAAGCACATAAGTGATGCTTGAGCAGGGTCCACAGAATTGTTTGGGACACTACATATCCTCTTCATGACCTGTTTTCCTTGTTACCTTCTGGGAGAAGGCTTCATGGCATCCAAAGCCGAACATCCAGAATCAGTCTGTTTTGTTCCATATAGTGCAGTGGTTCTCAACCTGTGGGTCGGGACCCCATTTGGGGTCGATCGACCATTTCATGGGGGTCGCCAAGCAAGCCTGTCTGCCATTTTTTCCCCTTTTCCGGCGGGTGCCTTACCTCCCTTGGGCTGGGCCAGCTGGTGGTCGGCCTGCTCCGTCTCTGCCGCTTGCCAGCTACGCCTCGGCCGACGCAGGGGGCGGAACCACGCATGCGCGGCGCTCCCAGGCAGGGAAAGTCTTTGACTTACGACCTGTTGGGTAGTCCTCGACTTATGACCGGTTTAGTCCTCGACTTACGACCGGTTTAGTCCTCGACTTACAACCGGTTGGGGTCGCGGCATTAAAAAGGTTGAGAACCACTGATATAGTGTGAACTTGGGAACTGCCAAGTTTATTTTCCAGTGTTCAAAATGGACAGTGATTAATACTTATGTGTATACACACACACACACACACACAGAGGGATAGGTATGTGTATACACGCACACATGTAGCAAGGAACAGAATTTCATTTTTAATGTGGGCAAATGTGCTCACAGTAAAAACTGACAAAGGTTATGATATGACCCCCTGGAATGGGATCTACAAGCAGAGAGCTCCTAACTCTTTTAAGACCTGCCACTATCCCCAAAAAGCTTCCTTTTTCAGATCACAGCTATTTATACAGCTCTGCAAGGCTTATCCAACAAGGGGACGAGGAACTAAAAAACAAGTTACCGACTCCTTAACCTGATAATGCTTACTGAGGACACAAAACAATTTTGTGAGTTCTTACCAGTTAACAAAGTAGGCACGCTAAGGGACCTCTGCTATGCTTAGTCATCCAAGTACTGCTGCTGAGTCAGCTAAAACAAGCTCATGCAGAGGCAATTGTGAATCAAAAACAGACAATAGTGGTGGCAAAGGTGGATCCTAATTTGAAATCCATTGTGTGGAATAAGCAATGAGATCTAAACTTACATCCAGGAGTGTGCAAAGCAAATTCCCTCTTCCAGGAAGCATTGATGAAAGATAAGTAAATCATATCAGTTATAGCTAAACCAAATCATTAGACTTATTCAAAATAGAGGAAAATGGGGAAGTGGGACCATTCTCTTCTTCAGTCAGCTTCTATATTGTGAAAAGCAAATTAGTTGATTTGCAAAGTCAAATGGTTTCCCATTAAAATGCTGAACAAATTCATTCAAAAATCTTACTACTGTATTGCCAACCTATTGTTCAAAATGAAACCTTTTTTGAGCAAGCATGAGGTCTTCCCAGAGGGAGAGCTCATCTTGGCAATAAGTGTGCTTCCACTTTATAAGTTGTAACTCTTAAGGACCTTCTATCATTCTCCGAGTGCCTAAATAAACAACCGTGCTTCCCACAGCAAACCATTTTTCAAGAACATTGGAGACAAATCTGATGAGCATAATAAAAAAGCTTGACAATCGGAGGGAATTAACAAGAACCCATATAGCTGCCAAACTTCTAATAGATCTGGTTACCTTGACTATCCAAAGGGGGGGGGAAATGCCTATTTTGAAAAATCCATCTGCTGGTTCATCTCTACTTCAACACAGGACACGGAAGAGAACAAAATAGTCCTTGAGAATAGTTTCCACCTACTCAGCTAAAATATCACCATACATGAAATGTACGTAACAGAGATCATATCGAGGTTGATAGACAAGATGGAGCCCAAATCTTGGTGAGTTACTAACAAAGGATGGTCTTGGAGTAAGACTGAGTTACAAATCATCCTTAGGTCAATGCTTCTAAAAATAAATACAAATGCAAGCAAAATCACCAGTTGGGATTACAGCTCATGAAGCAGTTGAAAACGGGCTAAGGTGAAAATCTGAGGCAAGAAAATTTCCCTCATCTCGAAATAAGCTCTCCTGGACTTGCCTTGCCTGCATTTTTTCGGACACTAGTACTGAAGGAATTGTGGATAACATTTTTGTTGAATGAATGAAAAATCCATGTTTCAACCCAAAATTCCAAAACCTTCCCATCATGCCTGCCAATATTAAGTACAAGGATTGGAGGCATAACAACTCGCCCCCAATTACCTCTTGTTCCCCTACAGCATTTATTGATAATTTTGATGTGATTGTTTAAAAGCATAGCATTGACTGTGTATGGTGTAATTTGTATAAGCAAATTATAGAACAAAATGAGTAGCATTCACGCATGTGAGCTGCTTTTATAGTCTTTCCAGGCAGCATCCATTCAGCCTAAGCATGCCTATGCCCAAGTTCCACAAATATTATGAGATATCCCAAATGCATGCCTGGACACGCATAAATTACACAAAGCGTCTTATAACACAAATGAAAATTAATAAACTTAAAATATATAAAAGAAATTGCAAAAACAGATGATGTCTATTAAATGGTACATCATAGATTAGATTAGTTTATTTTCATCATTAGCGGCCAAAAATCTGCCAGATAGACCAGCAATGGGCAAACTACGGCCCGCGGGCCGTATACGGCCCGGCGGCCGTTTCAAGCCGGCCCGCGGAGCACTAGATAATGTATTCATTTATTCACCTCATGCTGTGTCTAGTGAGGTGAATAAATGAATAAATTATCTAGTGCTCCCGGTGGCTGGCTAGGGAGTTGCAAGGAGCTGGATTGGCTGGGCTGGC